>NC_083770.1:11564227-11671727 GCF_963514075.1 Conger conger
AATGGGACAGTCGAGGTTCCCAGAATCCCCTAGGGATTGCCTGGAGGCGGGGCTAAGGAAGGGGCGGGGCTCAGAGGGCGGGGCTCACTGGAGCGGAAACTTCAGCGACTGTCAACATACTTTCTCAGGGATATCTTTCTCGCAGGAAAAAAAGTGAAAATGAAAACAAAAAAAGGAGAGCGTTTATTGTATTGTGTATATAATACAGGATATGTCAAGGAAAAAAAAGTATAATGTTAACTAATTTATAAAGCATATTCTATGTAATGCAAAAACAATACTTGAAGCTGCGGTAGCTTTGTACACAAAACACATCAGAAGGACGACCCTGGACTTTTGGGGGGGGGGGGGGGGGGATCTATGCAGACCACTGTAATGAATAGGAAATAATATTGGTGGTCATATTTTGAAACCATATGCAAAATATATTTTCACTATAAAGAAAGCAGCCACACGCATGCATGACAAATAAAAACACACACGCATAGATACACACACACTCAAACTACCACACATATGTGGACATACTCACACATGCATAGATACACACACACTCAAACTACCACACATATGTGGACATACTCACACATGCATAGATACACACACACTCAAACTACCACACATATGTGGACATACTCACACACATGCATAGATACACACGTACTCACACTACCACACATATGAGGACATACACTCACACATTGTAACACACACCCAGGCACGCAGTATTGGCCCCACTGGTTGGAGGGTGGGATGCGAGTGCTGGCGCTGAGAATTGTAAATTGCCGGAACACTGTGTCCCACTCCTCTCTCCCAGTCCGGGAACACACTTCCAGAAAGTCTGCCGACCCGTCCAGGGATTGGATCTGAGGTTTATGAGGCCAACATCCTCCTTGCAATGTGAAACCGCAGAGGACAGGTTTGGCCTGGCTTTGGGTTCACAGTTGTCCCACAGCACAGCAGTTAGTGGTGGCAAAGACAATCTTTGCCAGCCCCAGTCTTAAGGAGTCCTTCTAAAAATACAGCTCGGTGTAACTTAACACCCTGATGAATGCACATCGTGCTCATAAACTTGCTGCTTTGTCACATTTGACGCAGCTGTGCCATTGTGGTGTCACAATGCTTTGCGATTATGATGACAGAATGCCGTGCCATTACGATGTCACAGTAATGCTTCGGAATGCTCAGTGTTGAGTTTGGGAGCCCGTTCTAAAATTCTGCTCTCGGTCTTAAAGTCTGCTTTGTTGCTGGTCTCATTTCAGCCGAACGGCCAGTTGTTTTTTTGTGAATATACCTTTTCTGTTCCTGTAATTTTACAGCTCTTCCAAGATCACTAGACGGGACTTCTGAAGACCAAACTCCCTTTCTTTTGATGAAAGCCAACTTTTATCTGAATGGTTTCCAAAAAATGTTCTGCTTTTAAAAAAGCAATTTGTCATGTTTTTGATGTTAAAAAGAAAAAAAGAAAACAAAGAAAAAAAAAAGTTGTTGGTTGCCTTTTGTTCCCACAATTTGAAAATTTCCAAGAGGTTTATTCTGGGTTTTGTTGTGTTGTTTATTTTGAGCAAGTTATGTTTAACATTTTATTTATTATTTTTATCAGTAAGACTGTACATCACCACCTGTGTAAACTTGGTCATGGAACTGAAATTAAGATTTTATACACAAATTTATTTATGTAACAAAATCACTGTTTTATATACTTGATAATGATCCAATGATTGCATTTTTTGTTCTTGTATTAATTAAAAACCTTTTTTTCCAGAGTTATTCTTTCTCGGGATTAATTTATTAACAAGTGTAATTATCCATGACATGTTAGAATGACATTCATGAAGATGCTGACTTATCGTAACACGCGTATTATCATAACATACGTATTAAAATAGCAAGAACACTGCCCCAAAGACACTGCCCCAAAGTGTCAAAGACACAAAGACACTGCCCCAAGTTCATATGCTAAATATACCACCTCAGTATAATTGTGTTTATATGAGGTTAATTTAAAGGGGACTATGTGCAGTCCATAGGGCAGGTGACACATATTCCAAATCCCAATCCTGGATGGTGGGGTTTCAGTTGCAAGCCTTGTTCCTTTTCTGTGCTGTGATTCCCCCCTACTCTGTAACAACCTAAAATAGTTGTGAGTAGGGAATTCCCAAAACCAATTTTGAGCAATTTGTTCCAGTGTAAAGAGGAAACCGCATTGTCCCTCTGTCACTGAAAGGAGAGCATCTTCTCTGATTACCACACTGCTCTGAGACACGAAAAGGCTTCTTTCAGAGTCAGTAACCCTTTAAACCTCCACTCCTTTCCTTCACACAAACAGTGGAAGCTTTTTTTTCTCACAATATATATATTTTTTTATTTGTATTATTATTATTGTTTTTGTATTGGAGTGGACACAATGGGCACAGATGCTCATGGCTGTGCCTGGTGGGCTTAGAAATACAATGGACACACAGATGCTCATGGCTGTGCCTGGTGGGCTTAGAAATACAATGGACACAGATGCTCATGGCTGTGCCTGGTGGGCTTAGAAACACAATGGACACAGATGCTCATGGCTGTGCCTGGTGGGCTTAGAAACACAATGGACACAGATGCTCATGGCTGTGCCTGGTGGGCTTAGAAATACAATGGACACAGATGCTCATGGCTGTGCCTGGTGGGCTTAGAAATACAATGGACACGCTCATGGCTGTGCCTGGTGGGCTTAGAGACACAGTGGACTCAGAGAATAGGGGCCGGTGCGACTTCACCCATACCTGCCTTCAGAGACACAAAATGGCTTCTTTCCTGTTTGATTAGCGCTGGGGTGGTTACAAGTGCTAAAAGGTCCAAGCTAAACAATGCGTGCCATTCCAGTCCTTCACTTGTATTCATTTCGGTTCTTACATTAGTTTTCATTAGGTTTTAAGCATTCTTTGTCATTTTGCTCAACAGCAGTTTAATAAGAAATTGAGCTTTTCTCAGTAATAAAAGCTGATTGAGTCTGAAGTTGTCTGACACTGTGGTTAGACTCTGGAGAACATTTCTATGATACATTTCCCTCCTGAGCCCAGGGAAATTATGAAATGGATACTAAATCTATTTTTTAATCAAGTCTGGGTGTGATTCATGCACATTAAATGTTCTCTTTTTGATATTTCTAACTTTTTCAAATTCGGTGTGCACCAGGGGTCCTAAAGTCCAAATGCACATACTCCCTTAAACACAAAGGTTAGCAACACAAGACCTTCGCCCTGCACAAAACAAATCACGGCCTGAGTTACAAATACATCCAGGTCGGAGGTCGTACCCCGTTCCCACGAGAGCTCTTGTCCTTCCTCCTCTTCCTCCTCCTCTCATCGTGTTCTAAGGTGTACAATCTCCGCTGCAGCAGTCTGAATACAGCAGGATCTCGTGCACGTACAGCTGTACATGTGGACCGCAGGCTTTTCGGGACGCGACTTAACCCTGGTCCGCCTCCAGGGTATGCCGGTTGGCTGTGAGTCCAGGCCCCGCCCCGGTTTCTCTGTCTCTCACAGATGTATAATTTTGTGAGCGTTGGCTTGGCTGCAGACCGTACCAAAGGGCTGTACTCGTTTAAACGTCGTTTCTGAACCTTTCAGCGCCTCGGTTGTGTGTGACCATAGGTCGTGCTGGATTCTCTTTTTAAAGAAACATTACTTTAGTATTTACATTAGAGCTTTGATCTGTCCAAAAGCGCGCACACACATACACACATACACATGTGAACACAAACACTCATACACACATACACATACGTGACCACAGACACACATTCACTAACACGCACATACACATGTGAACACAGACACTCACACACAGATACACACACACACATACACATGTGAACACGTGAACACAAACACTCATACACACATACACATACGTGACCACAGACACACATTCACAAACACGCACATACACATGTGAACACAGACACTCACACACAGATACACACACACACATACACATGTGAACACAGACACTCACCCACACACTCCACAGGCAGGTTCATTAGTAACCCCCCCACACCCCACACCCCAACCTAAAAGACAGCTGACAGGAAGGAATATGGTTTCTTCTGGAATGTTCTTCCAACACTGGTGAAAATGAGTGAAGCAGATGAGTGTGAGCGAGTGTGCGATTAAACCCTTTAAACAGGACCCCTTGCTTCCCAGCTGCCCCAGCTTAATGCCTGCTCATAAAGGTGAGTCCCACAGTGTGAAATACAAATGAGAATTCACCCTTCATTACTACAGCCAATTTCTCCCTCCATTTGTCTTTTTTTGTTGTTTCTGAAGGGATCGAATGGCCGGTTTTCGTCCATGTTTATCTTCAGGGAGACCGCAGTAATGTGGAATGGATGGCCGGTCGAAGTGCTTGTGGCGCACAGCTCTCTCTCTGGCTTGGCCCAGGCTTGTGTAAAGCGCAGTGAGGATGACTGATGGCAGGGCCATTCTGAGGGGAAGCAGCTGCTTTTGGACGAAAGCCGTGATTTCAGCTGCGATGAAAGAGACAGCAAAACGCAGCGCACCGGCCTCGTTAGACTCCCTGAGGTTTCAAACAGCTACAAATACTCTCTCTCTCTCTCTCTCACACACACACTGATACACATTATATACACACCAGGGGCATAATTTCAGTTGCAAATCTGTGAAGCATGCAGACGGAATCGTGAGTGCAGGTGGGGGAGGGGGGCTTTATGTTAACTTTGTCCCCCCTTTCCCTACGTAATTGGGCCTACAAACTCACACACTTGTGAATAATAACACTATTAATGTTGTTGTTGTTATTACCCATTGGTTTTTAATATTAATAGCAGAGTGCCGTGATTCTGCATAGGCGCCGAACGGGTATTAACAGAAGCCTGTTCTGAGCATGCTAGTCACCGAAAATATCCATGACACAAGCGGATGGATATGCAAGGGGAAAATTGAGTGAATTTGTGTGTCTTTGGGCAGTCATATGAAATGTCGGCCTGGCTGGTGGATGTCTGCGCACCGCGGCTCCAGCCTTCTTTCTGATCTGATGATGGACAGTTGCTGTGGCAACCGAGGAACTCTACCAAATTCCCCCCGGTTTCCCCGAGTGGCGAACGGTCTTGCAGCGGCTGAAGTTTGAGAGGAAGGGCTCGAAATGTCAGAGGAGCCATCCGCCTGCGAGAATGCTGCCCAGAGACGTTCTGGAATAACTCCGCGAAGACAGCCTTTTTTCACCACCGGAATAAATTAGTTTATTTTTCTCCACGTCTTTCCAGCTGCCCCGCCTTCAAAACAGGAAGCGTTTCTCCCTGGCACTAGACGTACGGCAAGCAGAAATAGGGAGATGTGGGCGACGATATTACCATTTAGTTTCGCAAATAATCGCTTGTTCTTTTTGTAGTGAAGTAAAAGACGTAATACACTATTATTTAGCTGTACATGTAGTTTAGATGTAGTGATTCACTTGGACATTTAAACAGTACAGGGCTTCTGTATGTTTGACAGCAACGCTGCGAGAAGCTCGGTGTTTGCCAGGTGACAGGATGGAAAGGTGTGGTAAATCTGCAGTAATGGACATGCCCCCACACACATATCCTCATTTATTATTAACATTTATCCATTATTAATCAGAGCAAGAGGCTGTGTGTGAATACTGATGAGGTAACTACAGTGAGGGGGAGAGGGAGATATTATGTCACATCGTAATCTACAGTTTACCTGGATTCAAAACCGTAATGTGCTGATTAGTAGCCCACAGGTTAACTGTTTATTTACGGACGCTGGCGTTTGCAATTAAGCTTTAATTGATGGCAACAGTGCTGGAACCGCTAGCTTTAGCCCTTCTATCTGTTGCCATGGCGATTAACAAAGGGACGGTTCTGCACTTGACCTCCACAAGCTGGTTATGTCTCCATTTAACACAGACACACCTCGGTTCTGCACCGAACTGGGCATCTAAATGCGACTTTTACCAAAAACAGATGAAATGTGCCCCCTCACGAACAGTACGGGTGAATCGCTGCGATTCAGCCACTTAGTGGGTGAAAGCAAAGCGATCTGGGCTGATTCGTTTTCGACGAAGATCAATAGGGAACCATTAGCAATGTGCTTATTTACACTGTGGCGAATTAGCCACCACCAGAGAGAGACTATTATCCTACCTCTAGTGCAGTTAAGGCTGTATAAATAATGTGCTCGGCTAGGCAATCAGAGGACTGGTGAGAAGCATCAGCAACTGTATTTTGCTGTGGATTATTTTGTTTGTATATATATATATATATTTTTTTTTTTAAGTCTGGACAACTAGAAAATGCACTCAGGACATGAGTCAATCCTGACCATAGAACTGCCAGCTGTGGTCACGAGTTGCATGGGGCGGCGCCTCATTGGCTGTAGCATTACCCAGGGAGGGAGGGGTTGCATTCGGAAGGGTATCTTCTGCCGCACTGTGAAACAGCGCCCTCCGCTGGTTGTTTAGGTGCTTGCGGTCTGTGCAGATGTGCTGAAGTCCTGAAGCTTCACGCCTGCACAGCTCAATGCGATTAGAGAGAACACGTTCGCTTTATTGTACAGACGTAACGCTCAGCGTATTCTTAGTGAAAATGTACAATTATTCCAGTAACAGTTGTTATAAGCTCTGATGAATTAGAAATTATGTTCCTCAAATAGCTGTAGGTCCAGGCCAGGTAGTTATGTAACTTGGCAGTCATCAGACCCATGCCTGGTTTCAGAGACACAAAATGGCTTATTTCCTGTTTGATTAGCGCTAACGTGGGTACAAGTGCTAAAAGGTCCAAACTAAACAGCTTTTTTGTCTTCTGTCATTCCATTCCTTCACTTGTTTTCATCAAGGCTCTTTATTCTCATTTGGTTTTAAGCCTTCTTTATCCTTTATCTTTATTTGCAGTTTAATAAGAAATTGAGCCTTTCTCAATAATAAAAGCTGATTGAGTCTGAAGTTGTTTGACACTGTGGATAGACTCTGGAGAACATTTCTATTATTCATTGTCCTCCTGAGCCCAGGGAAATTATGAAACGGATACTAAATCTATTTTTTAATCAAGTCTAAATATGATTCATGTAGCCCAGGGATCATCAATTCAAGGTCCTGGAGGGCTGAGAACTGCTGGTTTTCCACCCTCCCTTTACCTGAGTGCAAAGACAGCCTGACACCAATTCGTCAGCTAATTATCCAGGAGAAAAGAAAACCAGGGCTGGGTTGGATTCGAGGGGCAGATTTCACAAGCCCTGATGTAGTCCATTGTAAATTAAATAATGTTCACAGTCTGATTATGAACTGCCATATCTTTAAAAAAGCAAAACACAACATCCGCAGCCAATCGGATGGGTTTGTGCAGAGACTCTCGGCAGTGCGTGAGGGTGGAGAAAATGGCCGCCGTACCGTCTAACCACACGGCAGAGCAGAAGCGCCAGCCTCAGAGCAGCTGGCTGAGGCCTGAGGAAACTGTGAGTGATTGAGCCGTAGAGAGCCGCCCGGCGCTCGCTCAGGAGCGGAGGGGAAGCGCTGAAGGTCCGGCCGTGAGAGGAACAGGACAGGAGCGCACGTTCCTCCTTCCCCCTCAGCCTGGATCCGGTGGGAAGGAGAGGACAGCCAGGTCTGTGGGCCTGGCAGTGAACGTGACTGTCACTGTGAGCCTGAACAGGACTCAACACATACTGTGGGAGAAGAGGGGAGGAGAGAGGAGAGGGAGGGAGGGAGGGAGGGAGGGAGGGAGGGAGGAGAGGTAAAAAGAGAAGGAGAAGGGTGGATGAGAGGTAGAGAGAGAGAGGGGGGGAGGAGATGGATAGAGAGAGGTGTGACAGGGAAGGAAAAAAAATGGCCCTTGTCCTTATCTTTGTTGTACAGGTAGCAGTTGAAATTGTACTTACCTCTAGGGTCTTTCAGCGAACTTATCCCTGGTTATGGGTATGCACTTTGTTGTACGTCGCTCTGGATAAGAGCGTCTGCCAAATGCCAATAATGTAATGTAATGTAAAAGGAGGAGACATTCATGCCCCAAACACATACTGACCAATCACAGAGGCCAAACAAACCTGGTAACCAATTATAATTGGACCGGACCCACATACTGACATGTTACAGTGAGACCACACCCCAAATACCATCACACCGAGCACAGCACCCTGAGGCCATACCCCCAGGTGGATGTACTGGGCACGCTCAGCCAGGAGGCCCCCGGGAGGGTGTGACATCACCGCTTGTCACCACCGCGTTACAGTGGGCAGGTTGGCAGCCTCACGCGGGGGCTCATGGCCGAAGGGAAACCGACCAGGAACCTTAAATTTAGCACGCCCATGATACAGACACCACGCCCACATTCTGAATGAGGCCACAGCCAAATACTGACGCGTCACACTGATGCCCCACCCACATATACACGCATCACACTGAAACAGCACCCACGTGCTGAGCAAACACACTCTGTCCGCGTTCTCTCTCATGATCCACGGACGTGGATGTGAACACAACACTTTCACCCCCGTTCCTTGTATCTGAACGCACAGCACCACAACATGACCAAGCTATTATGAAGCTAAATCATGATGTCTGGCACCATCTAGTGGTGAGAGTCATGCTTAATTGAACAAGTTTTACTTGTTTTTACTCAGTTCCCGAGTTTTACCAGTTTTACACAATGCTGGTGCTTTTAAGTGTGTTTTTGCTGCTATTGTATTTCTATAGTGTCAGTATATTTCTTTAATTTAACACATTTATCCCAGTTATTAGTGTGGTGTTGTACAGGACAATGGTCATTTTCTCCACCAGGGGGCACCACCTCATAGTTTCCGGAGGTTTCCGGTGAATGAGAGCAGGTGGCTCACCTGTCAGGTTTGCAGGTGCAGGGCGCACATAAAGATTAGTCATTAATGACGACATGTGGCAGGTTGTGACATGTCAAAGGCACCTGGGGCAACGTAGCACACACCTCGTTAGTCACCATGGTGATTGAAACTGGGATACTTTCTCAAACAATGGTGGCTGTGTTCTTGTGCAATTCCAGGCCTTCCTGTCCTCTTAGACAGAAGTGAATGTTGCATAGCTCCTGTGATCATAAGGATAAAGCTGGCATGCTGCTGTCTGGCTCTGATGTCACTCATATTGTGTTGAAAGATGCTGTGTCTGTTGCAATGCCGGGGCCGGATGTGAACTGTCATTCAAGATTCCTTCCATCTATCTGTGTGGGTGTGTGTGTGTGTGTGTGAGAGAGAGAGGGAGCAAGAGTGTGTGTGTCATATGGAGTTCAAAGATTTCATTTATGTGCCGATCTTTCACAATTTTGTGTTAAATCAGTGTGTATTTCCTCTTGTAGTTGTAGATTTTGCAGATCCAGTTCTGAACTTCCCCCATATGTGCGCGTGTGTGTGTGTAGCTTCACGGGACTTCAAAACGTGACGAGATGATGTGTTTCTCCCTCTCAAGTTCACTTTACTATTTTTCTTTCAGTACTATGACTATGACTAGCCTTCCCTGTGACCTTCAGATTTCTGACCAACAAAGTCCTCAGTCTCATCGTACCAACCACATTTAAACCCAAGGAAAGGCCCAGGAATTAACCGGCACCTAAAATGTATGAAATATTTGATATTCCGAACTTAGGTAGGTATAGCTATGAATCATCATATAAATCATGTGCTTTCTTAGTTGATAAGACTGATTTACTGTTTGTTTAAAGAACTCTTAAATCCTGACATGCAGTAAGCAGGTGGTCAGGGCATGACACAGTTAGGAAGCCCCAGGAAAGAGACTGTGATTGGTTAAATTCATGGGGAAGAGGCCGTGATTGGTTAAATTCATGGGGAAGAGACTGTGATTGGTTAAACATACAGCAGCAGTTTTGGCAGGGAGGGAGTGACGTAGCTGCTGACAGACCAGCAGGAGACACTCATGTGACTGTATCATTTCCCCAAAAGAACCATTTTTGTTCCACTTTCTTCTCGAAACCGACAATAACCCACCATCGCCTGGAGAACTGACCGTCTTCACTCTTCTTCTGTGTCTTTACATCCTCCTTCTAGACTGCAGCAAGTTCATACCACACCACAGAGCCACAGAGCGCACTATAAACACAGACAGGGTCATTGTGCAAGGGCACATTGGCATGATTTAATTTGCATTTTTGTGTTTTATTCCTCAGAGCAATATGTGGTGCTGTGTTTATAAGCACTGTCCAAGGAGAAAACTGTTTGACGTGGGAGAGGTGCAGGATTTCAGTCCTGCATTGTACTGGGCAGGGGAAGTAAGTTTAATCTTTTTAAAGTGAAATTTAGGGCCTGTTTGAACAGCCCAGTACACACTAATATTAATACTCTTTTCACTTCTCAGGTCTTTGATGAATTGCGCTAAAGTGTAGCTGGCTGAAGGATGAGCGCTCGATGGTTCAGGGTGAAACGGGCTGGTCCGTCAGCTCCTGACCCGTCTGTCATCAGTAAACAAAGCCACAGCCATGTCAGAATGAATATTCATGAGATACGATGTTCTCACCTCTCCTGCATCAACGGCTCTCTGTTCAACTCTGATTACCGCACTGCAGAGCCCATTGTCTCTGTCTTATGAATATGCACCAGCTCATGTTCTCAACAGGACAACAGTGATCTAAAGTGGTGGTTTTGTCCCATGTTCTCCACAGGACAACAGTGATCTAAAGTGATCTGGTCCCCCAGAGATTTTAGTCCCACAACAGGATTAATCTGATGGATCCCCAGGGATGTGCGGGGAGAGATCGAAGTGAATAAAAATGTAACTCGTGGTGACATAAAAATGTGTTTTTTGGAGAGAGGAGAGGAGCACAAACATCTCTATGGCCCCACCCCACCATATACACAGCAACAGAATGAATTGCTTTAGAGAGACAGAAGAAATGCCATTACATTCAGTTTTATAAAACAGACACCCCCAACCTGGAGGGCCAGGTTCTTTTATTTTTCCCACTCTCTCTCTCTCGCACACGCACACACACACACACACACACACAGACAAGAGTGAGCTATTGATCCACTTTGAAATAATCATTGCAAAGTTTGCTGATCTGAATCTGATTTGGCTTTTTTTGGCAATACCAAGACTGGGTAACACATCCAGGTGACACCATACGGCTGGTTAGCAGCCCTCTGCTGCCACCAAGTGGTGTACCTCTAAAGTGCATTAAAGGTAAGATGTAAATAACGGGCTAAATGAATGCGTAGTGTTATGTGAGATGTGGCACAGTCTGCCATACTTCTGACACTTGAGCGATATGTGCGTAAAGACAGGGCTTCAATTCCCCGCCATGGCACCTTCTGAGCTGTGGACCCTTCCCCATGTTTGACTCTCTCTGTTAAATATTGTAATTTTGTGATTTTACGGTTCAGAGTATCCAGTCCAGTTAACGACTTCCAGTACTGAGACGCCCAATGTTGTCTATGGATATTATAAACACAAAGGCACCACTGAAGTACAGTACTTCGCGTTCTGTGGTTGAGTATGGTGAATACAAAATGTTTTGCATGCTCTATGCTTTTTGCATATTATTTATTGATAACTTTTTTTTTCTTTTGTGGCAAGAACGGCTTACAGCCAAATGAATAATGCAGGGAGCTATGGTGTTTTATAACGTCAAACACTATATACAAACCATTATTTTGCATGACTGCCAGCAGGATTCCTCAGGAATTATTGCACACCTCAAACAATGCCCTGTTTAAACAGAATTGCACCTAGCATAACTTCTATCTGACAACCACGACACATGGAAATGAAAATATACTGCTTGTGTCCCCTTGAGCAGGGCACTTAACCTTGAATTGCTGTAAATATCCATCTGTATGAATGGATTTTATGAAAATGCCATCTGTTCTTTTACTCTGGACTCGACGGTCATAGTCTAAATAAATAGTATCCCACTGTCTTACGTCCACCACGCCAAGCCATGTCAAGGCACATTTATTTATAAAGCACATTTAAAATTACTACCGCGCTAGCTTCAGTCTTTTCAGAGGTTCACAGTACAGCTCGGATTCTGATATTTGCCACCTATCACCCGCCGCTCTCTTGCAAACGTCCCTGGCGCTCATTGATTTTCATTTTGTGTCAAGAGGCCACGTGCAAAGCCGGTTGACTGATGTGCTCGTGCGTTGATCGCTATCAAAACAAGCCCCCCGCCACTCCGTGCGATCGAGGCCGCTGATGCAAATGATGGAAAGCAATATAAACTTGCTTGCTAAGCGTTAGGTCGGGCAACTAACATCGATGGACTGCGATCCCTGACTCAGTCATGATGGTATTACAACACTGCTGCGAAGGACCTTATAAACGATATCGATTGGGCAATTCATATCTCAATAAACACTAGCAAAATATGTTTTTCAGTTTATTGTTTTTTGTCATCAAATATGAGTATATTTCCAGTGCACTCACCATAGTACATGAATACTTTAGACTAAATGTCATTGTATTGGTGAGTATGACACTGAAATTGAATTGTATGCAGATCATGCCTGAATGTAATTGTATTCGTTTTATTGAGTGAGCAGTGCTTCTTCTCGGATGGTATCTGTAAGGCTGTATGCTGTACACTTCTCTCAGGAGGAAGGCCGGGTGGGAAGGCCTCAGGCTTCAGACGAACCCATGAAGGGTTAAACTGCACAGCTCTGTCCTGCTGGGATGTCTCTGCTTCCTCCTTCCCAGGCAGGATGCATAATTGATCTGCTTCACAGACACAGCTTTCTGAATGTTTTCCCTTCTCCCTCCTCTCTATCTCCCCTTCTCTCCCTCCTCTCTATCTCCCCTTCTCTCCCTCCTCTCTATCTCTCCTTCTCTCCCCATCTCTCTCCTTCTCTTTCCCTCTCTATCTCTCCTTCTCCCCATCTCTCCTTCTCCCCCACTCTATCTCTCCTTCTCTCCCCTCTCTCTATCTCTCCTCCTCTCCCTCCTCCCTGTCTTTCCCTCTCCCCCCTCTCTATCTCTCCTTCTCTTCCCCCTCTCAGTCTCTCCTCTTCTCTCTTGTAAAGGCCTGTATTTTTTCACACAGCGAGTGGTCACTGCATGCCACGTCATTTAGTGGAGGCGGAAACCCTGTTCTCCGCTTATTTTGCCTCTTAGAACTGAAATATTATATAGGGCGGCGTAGCGTAGTGGTTAAGGTAAATGACTGGGACACACAAGGTCGGTGGTTCTAATCCCGATGTAGCCACAATAAGATCTGCACAGCCGTTGGGCCCTTGAGCAAGGCCCTTAACCGTGCATTGCTCCAGGGGAGGATTGTCTCCTGCTTAGTCTAATCAACTGTATGTCGCTCTGGATAAGAGTGTCTGCCAAATGCCAATAATGTAATGTAATGTAAAGGCAGGAATCATTTTAACTAAAGCCCACTTTAATCCTTAAACCATATCTAAAATAACAGTTACAAATTCACCCTTTGTATTAGTTTGAGGAATACTTCTCTCTTCCAAACTATAAAAAACTACACACCTATAAAATACACAAAACTCAATAAACAGCTAACTGTTTACTTCACTCCACAAGTTCCAGATTTGGGAGGGTTCCAGGTTTTACTCAGTGCACTTATCCTGCTAACTCAGTAATCCTGTTTTGTGAAACAGGGCCCAGATCTTATGCAGATTTGAGTGTGTGCTGCTGCTGTTGGTGAGATGAGGAAATTGCGCCTCCGATTGGTCATTTGTCATTATGTGACGGAGGGGCCAGGTTGAACCTGGTCCCCTTTGTGCCTTCATGACTAACAAGTGGCCCTTGAATTTTTAGCTACATCACACACCCCTATGAAAAACACATTGGGCTCTTCCAGTTATATCCAGCATAGTAATTAAACGTTAAAATAATACATCGGATTGACATTTACTTAATTGGAGTTTTGTATTTTATTAGAGATCCTCCTTAGGAAGTCATTGTGGAAAAGATAAACGCCACAGGCTAAAATATGTGGCCTGTTCAATTTTGTCGGCAAAATGATGTCTCCGCCTTTAAGGATATCGAGGTGATGCTCTGTAGGGTGAGCGTTCCGCGCAGGCGCCCTGAGTTGCTGCTCTCTCCTGTAGCCCCCTCCCGGTTTCGGCAGCGTAGGGCAACTGGCTTAGTTTATTTCAAATAAAAACACTTCTAACTCCGCAGCTACCTATCAACATAATTCACTCATGAAGCATGGCGGCTAATTTCGGGAAGATCATAGTCGGCATTTACGTGGAAATAAAACGGAGCGATGGTAAGACGCATTGATTTTCACACCCGGACTTGTTTGAGGATCTTTGTGTTGCCGTGGTGAGCAGCAGCCGTTGGAGGCGAGGCGCAGCTGCAGTGACCCGGGGTGGAGACAGGCTTATCCCCGGCTTACTATTTCAATTCTCTCGCTGTCTGGTTCGTTGTTAACGCGGTATGCAAGCCGAACTAGCTTAGCCGCTCACTGCTTGGGCTGAAAGCGAACACAGAAGCACCCAGTTTCTGGCGTGTGAACCCGAATTTATGTAACGCCCTTATCCAGTCTGTACTCCGCGCATCTCGTGCTAACGTCACTTCGGTTGAACACTTCCAGTGGGCTACAATGCATTACACCCATAACTTCATTAGAGTTTTGCTCATATCTCATATCAAAACATTTTGTTGATTTTTAAAAACTAGACCAAGCTATCTTACTACATTACCTCACATCTTATCAATCAGAACTAACGTAGCTAACGAACTAGCAATGTACAACTTTGGGTAGATACGTTTTGATTATATCCAGCTCACGGCAGTAACAGACCAGCTGAACATTCTTCAACAACCCGAATAGATATTTGACTATAGTAGCTAATGAATGCTTTCGCTAAAATGGGACACTTTTAGGCAGTTGACGGTAAGTGTTATTGGCGCATGTGCAAGCCGGTAACTGTGTGCTCTGAATGGAGGGCCCCTATTTGGCAGCAGCTCGGCAATGCTGAAAAATGTAGCTAGACACGGATCCTGTGCATCGCTAGGGCGTGAAGAATCAGATCTGAGGACACGAAGAAGATCTTTGAATGAGAAGTCTGGTCCATTTAAATAAGGATTAACATGTGGCATTCTTCGACCATTGTAGAAACGTTGTTCAAATACTAACGAAACAGCCAGTGATCTTGATCATTACCTTAGCTCAATAGATGAAGTAACATCTTTAACTCGAGTGGATTACCTTTTACGTTTCCTACCATTTAAGGGTTTAAGACACCTCAGCATATTAGAAATGGTTGAAAATATGAGAATTGTAGGCTGTTTCAGGGCTAACCATTGGTGTGTTTTTAGTACAGGGTTACATTTTGGTGCATGGCATCATTCGCACGTAATTTGCCACGCTAAAAAAATAATTTCCCTCAGTTTACCACAGGACTTGTCAAGTGGCCGGGAACCTTTGCTTCGTTGGAACACCTTTTTGTGGCATAAATGCACGCAGGGCTTTTATTTTTGTGTAAATAATATACTTCCTGGTGACCTTTGTAATTAGCATGTTGGTAACTTTACTCAAACGGCAGTAAGAGGTAAAGGTCATTTGGTCCAGCTGTAAAGCACCTGGATGCGTCGTCACACAGAAATGACATAAGCAATGACGGCACAGGAAACCATCGGACTTGTCTGCACTTCCGAGTGATTGCATGGGCCAACGCGGACAAGTGAACTGAACTGTGATAATATCTAGGAAATAAACCTCATTCCTCATTCCCTAGGCAGCCCCACCTGAGCCGATGAGACACTATGATGGTCTGAACTGCTCTTGTAATTCTCTTAATTTTTAATGAGAAAGACTGGAAAACATTGCATGTTTCCCCTTTTAAAGTTTTAAAGTAAAAGGTGATTTTCCGAACGCAACCATATAATGTAGGAAGAGTAAGAGTATTGGAGACCGGGATGGACAGAATGCTTCTAGCAATAGGTTTTGGGGACATTTCAGTGGTTTGTTTGCAATATCAAGAATGGATTCGCCCCCAATTCATGTGCGTCAGGCTCATCCCGTCAAAGCTTTGCCTGTGATAGGCCCAGGTGATAATGGAGGTGTGTGTGTGTGTGTGTGTGCGCGTGTGCGCGTGTGTGCGTGTGTTGAAGAGGCTATGAAATTTAGAAGGTCTGCTCCCTTAATGAACTGTATTGTTGTTTTTGGAAATTTGAGTTACGATAGTTTGCCGGCCATTCACTACAAGTTTTACGACAAAGAAACGTACATTAGCGAGTTTCTTTATACGGTGGGTATTCCTAAAATGAATCGCATCCAACTCACGTACAGTACTCTGGTTCACATCACTGAGGTCAATTGCAACCCATTCATTTTGTGTCTGTGCTCAGCTGGTGGTGGCCTGCATGATTAAACCTGTTGCTCGGATATCTTGAGTCACCGTATTCTCTAAGCGGATGCCTGTCGACTGACCCTGAGTCAACTAATACTGCGTTTCACAAAGCCTTAAAACTGTGTGAGTGACTATTGGCTGGTTTGAATTGGCCAGGAGTTCGCATTGTAAGCGTCGCATAGAGGGTGGATGGAGTTTCCACTGGCTTGACCCCCAGAAACCCAATTCAGCAGCGTCCAAGGTGGACTGCCCCTCACCCTGTTAATAAACTGTAGCTGAGTGCTATTTGTCATTTCCAGAGGGTTTGATTGAGTCTGTGATATTGGCTGTCCTTCCAGAAGGAGGGAGGGAGGGAGAGTGGGGCCTGCTGTGGATTGGGGTATATCAGGGCAGGAAGCTGTGCCCTGTGGCTGGTGTCCCTGGTGGAAAGTCCTGCTGCCAGCCTAAGATGGAGTTGACCTGGAGCCTGATTCTGCTCTAGCATGATACTATCTGAAATTTGGCAGTGGTCTGTTGTCAGTACCAAGCTTGCCTACCAGCTGGACATGGTCTTTCCCGCACGGTTGCTATCCCAACCATCTTGTTGCTAGCTCGACCAGTTTCAAACCAGCTAGACCAGCTTCAAACCTGGGGTCTGTTGCACAAAGCAGGTTTCCGGAGTTGACTGGATAACTGCATTGAGTAAAACCAAGTGCTCAGTGTAGGACAGGGATCATGAAATCGTTGTGCTTGAGGGCTGAGGAACTGCTGGTTTTCCACACTCAGGTGTGAAAACAGTTGGGCCTATCAGGAGCACAATTTGTTCAGTTAATTACCCTGCCGAAAAGAAAACCAGGGCTGGATCTGGATTTGAGGGCCTGATTTGATTATCCCTAATGAAGGAGGATGAACTGCTTCAGCTGTGTTCTGTGGTTGAAGCTGTAACCCTGACTTGGTGAAATGGGGGTGTCGCACAAAGCGGGATCACTGAGTTAGCTGGATAGCTGCGCTGAGTCAGGCCTGGAACAGCTCTTTTTACTTCAGTCCAGGTTCCAGGTTTCAGTTATCCTGCTAACTCAGTGATCCTGCTTCATGTAACAGGGCCTAGGTGAGGTCAGGTGATCTCAGAACTCCCCTTGTGCTGCCTGCTTATCGTGTGTGTGATATAGGCGTTTAATGACCACCTGAAAAAGCAGCCACGCGTGTGCTATTTCACAGGCCGGATACACCAGGCGATGGTCACCTCCATGAACGAGGAGAACGAGAGCGTGACGGTGGAGTGGTTCGAGAATGGAGACACCAAAGGGAAAGAGGTAACTCCACCCACATCGAGCACCACCAATCAGGGTGTGTCCTGCAGGACAGAGGACCAATGATCACTCAGCCAAAGATGATGGGGCGGAGATAATGCACTCCCCGGGATGTTTTGGTCTTCTTTTTTTCAGTCTAAAGAGTTCCTGTACAGGCTGCTCTTTGTTTTCTCAACTCATGCACAATGACAGATAGTCTGTGCAAGGACAAGATACTCAACTAGTCCTTTGTTTAATATTGAAAGTTGTGCCTGTATTGAAGCTCAGTGATTTGCAGGCTAATTGTCTCCTTCCCTGTTTCAGGAACTGTGGTGGTGCTGGCTCCATCTTGGCTCTGTAGTTGCCAGTTTTCCCCACACTACTGCAGTCACTGTGTGCGTTTGTTGACCGGCTCTCGCTCTCTCTCGGTGCAGATCGACCTGGAGAGCATATTCTCCCTGAACCCTAATGTGGCCCCCGACGAGGAGATCGCCATCACGCCCGAGACCCCGCCCCCTCCCGCTCAGAGTGCCACCAAGGTGCCCCGCATCGCCAAGGTAGCCCCGCCCCTCACCCGCTGCCGTGGTGGAACCCTGACCCAGCGGAATTTAGAACACTGCATCATCAGTGCCTGCCTTGGGTCATACAGTGGGGTCCGTAAGTATTTGGACAGTGGTACAATTTTAACCTCATGTTCATCGTCTCATTTCAAATCCTGTGTGCTGGAGTACCGAACCAAGAGAACAGAAATTGTACCACTGTCCAAGTAATTATGGACCTCACTGTATCTTAATGGAAGTGACCTGTAGCGTAGTGGTACTGGGACCCGCTAGGCCGGTGGTTCGAATCCCGGTGTACCCACAATAAGATCCGCGCTGCTGTTGGGCCCCTGAGCAAGGCCCTTAACCCTGCATTGCTCCTGGGGAGGATTGTCTCCTGCTTAGTCTAATCAACTGTACGTCGCTCTAGATGAGAGCGTCTGCCAAATGCCATTAATGTTAATGACTTTATATATTTAGATGCTGGTAAAACCCTGTCAGGTTTAAGTTACTAACCCAAATGTGTGAGCATATGAAATACGAATTGTTATTCTTTAATTTTGAATATTGCCAGTCTGCAGGAATTCTTGGAAAGACAGTGTCTAAAGGGGTTAACCCCGGTCCCCTTAAGTACTGGGCATACAAATTGCGTTTGCATAAATAAACATTTGGTGACACCTGTTGCTAGGCAGTGCTCGTTGCCGTGGATACTATACAGAAGGCAGGGCATGTGCCGGGTGCTGGCCACGCCCCCCTCCTCCACAGTGTTGTGGAACGTGTCCTTCTCCGGTCGTGCGGAAACATCCAGGTGCAGCCGCAGGGACGGCGTTCCCGTCGGGATTTCGGAACGATCCGGAATCCGCCGCGATCCCGCCGGTTTGCAGAGCGAGCGGGGATTCGGTCGGGAGGGAAAGACTCCCTCATTTCGGGCTCTTTGTTCAGAGGGCTGAGCTGCTTCCGCTGCGGCTTGCGGCGGATGTTTCCGGATGCCCCCCCCCCCAACCCCCCTTGCGTGTGTGAGCAATCCTAAATTTCGGTCTGCTGCTGCCAGGGAAAGCGGCCTGGCCCACCCCCCTCCTGGCAGTGCCACGCTGCAGGGTTTTGAGGTCAGGCAGGGTGTGCAGCAGGAGACGGACTTGCGTGTCAGACTATGAGGGATCGTGTCACTCTCGCAGGGCCCCGCCCAGCTGGCCGTCTCCGGCCCCGGGGGTGGTGACATCATCAGGCAGCTGCATTCTAAATTCCGCTGGCTTCATGCGTGTCCGCGTGTCATTGGCAGATTTGGAGCTTGTTCGATTGGCATCGTTTTTGGAAGTTTAAAGCATTCAGGGGGCTTATGCAGTCTTCCCTTTCATTAGTATTAGACTGGCCTGGTGGTTGGGTGTGCGCACGCATTGTTTTGTCACAGCTGTGACACAACAGTGTCTTCAGCTTCGCTTCATTGCACCTGCATTTGTGCCTTATCCTTTTGCCCAATCAGCAGTCAGTGTGGCTGTGTCTGAGCCATTGTCCAATCAGCAGTCAGTGTGGCCTTAGTGTCTGTGCCTTATGTCCAGTCAACAGTCAGCGCAGTCTGAGCGCTTGAGCCCTTTGCCCAATGGACAGTCGGTATAGAGCAGTGTCAAATGAGGGAAATGGCTGCTCCTATCAGCCCAGTCACTGGTGATGCATGTGAATTTACCCTGAGGCGGTTATATCCTCACTGTTTCGCAAAAGTGCGATGACATCGACAGGTTTATGACGGATTTATGCTGTGGCTATCCTGTGTTGAAAAGCTTCTGGATGAAAATGGCTGACAGAGATGGCTTTTTGTTTGCGGTTCTGGGGGAGAAGAGGCATTCGCTCACCGCTTGTTGTTAAAACAGTAACGGAAAACAGAGCAGCTGCGATCGTTTCAGCGTAACCGAAAACAGGTTCTGCTGTGGAATCAAATAAATATTTACCCGTATACACCTACGCCTTTCAAAATGTACACAAACGTGACATTTTGGAAAGGTTTTTTTTTTTTTGCGTTCATTTGAAGCGTTTTAAACATTTAGCAGTGTGTGATATTCCCGTGCAAGCCACAATATGTGCTGAAGATGATTTTACAGTGACTTTATAGTGACTTTATAGGAAACATAAACTGAGTTCCATATGAGAAGTTAATTTGCTGGCTCTAGAGCCGTTAATATAATGTCATTTAATATAAATGTTTCTGCAGAACCGCCGGACCATCGCTCCCCCCAAGAACGAGACCCCTGCCAGAGAAGCCCGAGGTGAGGCCATGTCTCTGACATCATCAGAGTAAAACTCACATTTACGCCCTCATCTGCAGATCTACATACTGTGTGTGTGTTCATGGATGCTGTGTGTGTGTGTGTCCATGTATGCTGTGTGCTTATGGATGCTGCATGTATGCTGTGTGTGTGTATGTACGTACGTGTGTGTGTGTGTGTGTGTGTGTGTGTGTGTGTGTGTGTGTGTGTGTGTGTGTTTATGTATGCTGCATGTTGGTGTGTGTGTGTCTGTCTGTGTTTATGTATACTGTGTGTGTGTGTGTGTGTCTGTGTTTATGTATGCTGTGTGAGTGTGTGTTAATGCATGCTGCATGATTGTGGGCTATTCCATGCCAAATCCGGAAGGACCACAGCGAGTCTGGATTACTTTATTCTTCTGCTTGTTATTCGACAATAATGATAACATTTCAGCTTCATATTGCCGGTTGAGACATTTAAAGTTCGCTGGGTCTCGCAATGAAAAATGTGTCACGGCACGAAATGTCATTTTTAGAGGTGCATAACTTTGTAAATACAAGCCCTAAATGTTTGCAAATGAGTAATCTCAACGCGTGTTCTCATTGTGTAAAGAGCATGTTACTAATAACAGCTGAGATATGACCCATGGAATATTCAATCTTTGGCATATTTAAACCCTGGAAACAAATTTCAGACATTTTGCCCGACCCTCTGCTTTAGATATGTTGAAGTTGCACCTTTAATCAACCTTTCTAGAAGGATTTAGCTATGGTACTCAGTGGGTTATGTTTTTACAACACTTCCTAACTATCCTAACTTCATACATCTTTTCATACCTGTAGCACCCCTATAATCTATAATGGAAGAGTCTGATTGCAATTTCCAGCATCGCCACTGTGGACTATTCCACCTTTCAAACGGGGTTTCCTCCATTACTGCATACATCCTTCATCACCCTAAAAAAAAACAATCTTTTAATTGGGTTTATTGTTTTGGTATCGCTCCGAAGACGCCACTGCCTTAAGTTATGGACCTTTAAAATTTTGTGCCCTGGCGTGTTTTTTCCATCTCGACCCGGCTCGCCCGACAAAACAAAACGCAGTATGAAGCTGAAAGTTTCAGAGGTTCTGCATGTGATGGTCATGTGGCGGCTCGCTGAAAGAGGACCCTCTCTGCCCCCCCGTTCCCCCGCAGCAGCGCCCGTGCGGGCCCGGCCCGACCCCCCCGCCCCGCCGCCCCCCGCGCAGCCCGTGCAGCCGCCCCCGTCTGCGCAGACGCAGGCCCAGGCCCAGCAGAACGGTAGTGTCACCGCCCGGACCGCACAGACCCCAGCAGCACTCGGGGCCCACCGAGTCTCCTGTATGTACCCCACACCCCGCCCGCCCTCCCGCCTGCCCGCTGGGACCCCCCCTCTCTCTCTCTGTTCTTCTGGAAGATCCTTCAAAGCAGCGGGGCATGTTTTTTAAAATTAGATTTTCAGAGGACAAATTGCTCTGATGAGGTGCTCGGACATGCTCTCCCACCCTCTTTGTCTGTCTCTCTCTCCTACTCTCCCCCTTTCTCCCTCCTCTCTCTCTCCTCTCTCTCTCCCCCTCTCTCTGTCTACCTCCCTCTCTGTCCCTGTCCTCTCTTCCTTTCTTTCTCCCTTCTTTCCCTCTCTCTCTTCGCTCTCTCTCTTTCTCTGAGACAGGGGTATGATGGGAAACAAAGAGGCTGTTCTTTAGCCCAGCCTGTGGACCAGAGCACAGTGACCCAGCACCAGAGCTGATTAAAGGGGCAGTTCACTCAAAAATGAAATTATAGCATGTTTCCACATACCCAGGATACTATCTATTCATCCGGATAGCTTCACTGAGATTTGACAAGTTTCCTAGGCTTGATGTGTTTTCTGGATGCTGTTCACCTGGACCCATATTTCTGTGGGTCTATGCCAACTGTATATCCAAGTCTCGTGCAGGGGGACTAGTACGAAACACGAGTGGTGGTGTCATGACATTTGCAGAATGCAGAACTTTTTTTGTAGTTTCAATATAGCAACTTGTTAGCTATATTACTTTATTAAAGTACAGAACAGCTTCAAAATTCATGGTTGAGATATTAACAGTTGCAAGTACAACAGAGTAATAATAAGTAATAATGACATTATTTGCAAAGATACATTGCCGTTGAGGTTTTTTTTTTATGTAGGCTTTTGGTGCATTGAGAGACACAAAAAAAGAAAATGGGCAAATGGAAAGATACTTTCATTTCCTTCTTTGGGTGAATTTCCCCTTTAGATAGGATTACAGTCTGCCCACTGCTTTGAACATAACCAGACATACAGACAGCATGAGCAGCTGCTCTACCCACTCCCTGGGACAGCTGCTCTACCCGCTCCCTGGGACAGCTGCTCTACCTGCTCCCTGGGACAGCTGCTCTACCTGCTCCCTGGGACAGCTGCTCTACCTGCTCCCTGGGACAGCTGCTCTACCTGCTCCCTGGGACAGCTGCTCTACCTGCTCCCTGGACAGCTGCTCTACCTGCTCCCTGGACAGCTGCTCTACCCACTCCCTGGGACAGCTGCTCTACCCGCTCCCTGGGACAGCTGCTCTACCTGCTCCCTGGGACAGCTGCTCTACCTGGGCAGAGCTGCTGTGTTTGGTGCATGTTTTTAAGGATCTAAGACTCTCAACTCCAGTCCTGGAGGGCTGCAGTGTCT
Organism: Conger conger; assembly: GCF_963514075.1. NCBI lineage: Eukaryota > Metazoa > Chordata > Actinopteri > Anguilliformes > Congridae > Conger > Conger conger. Next base: position 11,587,268 of record NC_083770.1, read on the forward strand.
GCTGGATTTTGTGATTTCTTTTCAGCCAATTTAGGCTTTGAAAACAAGGTGTGCTGACTTTTTCCACTTAAAGGCTTAAAGTAAGCACTGAAATGTACAGTACTCCAGCAGACACGGTGGCCCTCCAGGCTTTGAGATCCCTGATTGAAGGGCGTACGTTTCCCCTGGGGTAAGATGGGCTGGAGCGGTGGAGGGGTGTTTTTGGGTTACCCTTACTCTTACTCTCCAATTCGAACCATAACCTCCTGTTGGTGCTGGGGTCTCTCTTTTCCAAAATTAACTATTTGTTTTGAGTGACTTGTAAACTGTGTAAGTGTGAACAAGATTAGTCACTGAGTAATTTGGCTTTTCCTTTAAAAGTGGGATTTTTTTAGGCGCTGCCTTTCTTCAGGTAGTTACTGTATATGGCATCACGTTTGCATACACAGAAACATGTGCTTCACATAGATTTGACATTGCCCAAGCACTATGTTCCTTTAGTTAGTTTTCCACGTGGAGTTGTGTGCCAGCTTGCCTGTAGGGGGAGCTCTGTCTATTTCTCCAAAGCTAAAATTCCTGGACATGGTAGCTCTCCCACATTTGGCCTGACACCCACATTTTCTGACTGTGTTCCACAAGCTAATTTCAGGTCAAAGGTCAAAAGTTGTTTTTGTTTTGTTTTTGTTTTTTTAAAATGGTAGCTATCTGAAACTGGTGTGTTGGCTAATTGCTCCCAAGCTAGCAAGGAGCCAAACAACCAATTTACAGGCCAAACAACCACAGATGTGCAGCTCAGATTGCCACCATGTTATTTACATGGCTTTGTTTACAAGGCATCATGGGTGACTGGCAGAAATGTCTGACATCAGTAATCACAGAGAAATCCCACTTACTTAAACATTTAAAACCACAGATGAAGATGGAGAGAAGGAGCAAGAGAGAGGGAGAAGTAGAGAGGGGGAGATGGAGAAAGAGGGAGGTGAGCAGTAGAGAGAGAGGTGGAGATGGAGAGATATATAGAGAGAGAGGGAGATGTAGAGGGTGAGAGGTAGAGCTTCAGCAGGCCGTGCCCCTGTCGTTAAAGACATCTTTCTGGTTCAGCGCGGAGGAAATCGAACTGCGTCAAGGAGGTGGAGAAGCTCCAGGAGAAGAGGGAGAGGAGGAGGCTGCAACAGCAGGAGCTGAGGGAGAAGAAGGCCCAGGTGAGCCCGAGCCCCGCCCACACCTGCTCACCATTACACCTGTACACCTGCTCACCTGTGTACCTGCTCACCTTTACACCTGCTCACCATTACACCTTTACACCTGCTCACCTGTATACCTGCTCACTTTTACACCTGTACACCTGTACACCTGCTCACCATTACACCTGTACACCTGCTCACCTGTCTACCTGCTCACCTTTACACCTGCTCACCATTACACCTGTACACCTGCTCACCTGTATACCTGCTCACTTTTACACCTGTACACCTGCTCACCATTACACCTGTACACCTGCTCACCTGTATACCTGCTCACTTTTACACCTGTACACCTGCTCACCTGTATACCTGCTCACCATTACACCTGTACACCTGCTCACCTGTATACCTGCTCACTTTTACACCTGTACACCTGCTCACCTGTATACCTGCTCACTTTTACACCTGCTCACCTTTACACCTGCTCACCTGTACACTTGCACACCTGTATACCTGCTCACTTTTACACCTGTAAACCTGCTCACCTTTTCACCTGCTCACTGTTACACCTTTACACTTTTACACCTGCACACCTGTATACTTGCTCACCTGCACACCTGCTCTCCTGTACACCTTTACACCTGTGCACCTGCTCACCATTACACCTTTACACCTGTGCACCTGCTCAACATTACACCTTTACACCTGTATACCTGCTCATCTTTACCAGACCAGCATCAAACACACAATCGCTTTGGATTCAAATGTGATTGAAATGCTCTTTTGTGCTCAATTGATCTTCCCTGGTGCAGCTGAGGTGGCCAAGAGGACCAGAAGGTGGGGTTTGCACTTTTTGAGAGCATTTAATAGGTATTTGAGTCCAAAGCAGTTATACATTTGACCCAGGTTTGACCTGCAAACCTGGATACCAACTTAAAGAATGAATGCATTCTTGTTATTTAATATTTCACAGGAAGTTGACACGACGATCCCCAACTATGAGATCATGTACATGATCAGAGACTTCCGAGCCAGCCTGGACTACCGACCACTCAGCACTGCTGACCTGGTGAGTGTCAGGGTCATGTGATCCCGAGGAAGGAGCTCCTTAGAGAGGTCATGTGATCCTGAGGGAGGAGAGAGGTCATGTGATCCTGAGGGAGGAGCTCCTTAGAGAGGTCATGTGATCCTGAGGGAGGAGAGAGGTAATGTGATCCTGAGGAAGGAGCTCTTTAGAGGGGTCATGTGATCCTGAGGGAGGAGAGAGGTCATGTGATCCTGAGGAAGGAGCTCTTTAGAGGGGTCATGTGATCCTGAGGGAGGAGAGAGGTCATGTGATCCTGAGGAAGGAGCTCTTTAGAGGGGTCATGTGATCCTGAGGGAGGAGCTCTGTAGAGAGGTCATGTGACCCTGAGGGAGGAGAGAGGTCATGTGATCCTGAGGGAGGAGAGAGGTCATGTGATCCTGAGGGAGGAGCTCTTTAGAGAGGTCATGTGATCCTGAGGAAGGAGCTCTGTGGAGGGGTCATTAATGCCCCCTTTTCTGTCTTCAGATTGAAGAACACAGGATATGCGTGTGTGTGAGGAAACGGCCACTCAACAAAAAAGGTACAAACACCTGAGCATCCTCCATGTTGACACCTTTACTCTGCCACCAAACCATGTTTTTGAGAATAACTGCTTCAAAGTTTTGTCTCGAGTTACGTGAGGCTGGGAGACATCATCAACTCATGTATAAACCCTTTAAAACTATATATTTGAACTGAACATTTACTCTTGACATTAAGACGTACAGACCAATGAAGCATATATAGTAACATGTAGCCTTTAAAAGCCTATTTTTACTCTGAATTAGGCATTAAGACATGCAGATTATGAAAGCCAAGATAATTATTCAACAAAATTACGATGAAAGCCTAAAATACCCAAAAATGGACTAGTTATTAAGAGAGAATATATCTTCAAATGTATAAAAGTTATAAATGTAAATGTTTTGAATATATGGTGAATGGTAAATGTAAACGTTCATGGTAAACATGGATGTGTTCTCCTCAGAGCTGACGGTGAAGGACCTGGATGTGATCACCATCCCCAGTAAGGACGTGGTGATGGTGCACGAGCCCAAACAGAAGGTGGACCTGACCCGGTACCTGGAGAACCAGACCTTCCGCTTCGACTACGCCTTCGACGACACCACGACTAACGAGATGGTTTATAGGCCAGTGCTTTTCATCTTTTCTTCTCTCTCTCCGCTCGGGAGCTGTTTCTATATCAATGAAAGATTTGAAAATAACGGTCAGTTATTTGATTGTGAGTTTAAAATAATGGTCAGTTATTTGAACGTCAGTTTCAAATAACGGTCAGTTATTTGAATGTCAGTTTAAACGAATGGTTGGCTATTTGAATGTGAGTTTAAAATATGTGAGTTTAAAATAATGGTTGGTGAGTTGCAAGCTAATCACCCATTGTTTTAATGTGAGTTTAAAATAACGGCTGGTTATTTGAATGCGAGCTGTCTCTGTGGCGCCCCCTGCAGGTTCACTGCGAGGCCGCTGGTAGAGACCATCTTCGAGAGGGGAATGGCCACCTGCTTTGCTTACGGACAGACAGGAAGTGGAAAAACACACGTGAGTCACTGTCATGCAAGCATGCGTGTGTAATTTCAGACTTGTTCCTATTACTGTTATTGTTTATTAAAGGTACAATAGGTAATTTCGGACTTCTAACGGTCGAGAGGAATTGCAGCGACAAACACGCTCAAACCACAACACTGTTTATCCCACCCCTTCTCTGTGAACATGCTGACGTTGAAACGCCATTGGCTGTGGCAATTAGAACCAATTTTCAACCAATGAACTATTGTACAGTTATACGATGTTTTGGTACAGAGTGCCAGCCCATCAACTGTATATTTTGAAACCAGAATTTAAGGACTATAAACGCAGGCAGAGGGTGAGTCAACATGTCAGTGAGCCTTTTTCAATGATAGGAAGGGATTTACAATGGTCTTTTAACAATGTTTTAACACAAAAATCATACCTATTGTACCTTTAATTACAACTTAAACATCTTAAGATATGGGGGTCAAACATCTGGACCTGAAAGTGACATATTGTAGTGAACGTGGGTATGTAGCAGGCTCCAATAACAGGTGCCATTTTAGGAAAAGTTCCTACTCTATAGATAACTGGCTGTTAATGGATGGTCAGTGTTTTTACGTATTTACGTGGATTTTCTCAAGGTTGAGTCTGTGTGTTTCAGACGATGGGGGGAGATTTTTCTGGAAAGAACCAGGACTGCTCGAAAGGGATCTACGCATTGGCTGGTGAGCAGGGGGGGACAGGGGGGGACAGGGAGGGACAGGGAAAGTCGCGTGGGCTACTCCTGAGTCCATGACTACACCAATAGCGCCAGACCCCATTAAACCTCTCTCTCTGTCCTTCCCTCTCTCTTTCTTCTATCCCCTCTCTTCCCCTCTCCTCCCCTCCCCTCCCCCTCTCTCCTGAAGCGCGGGATGTGTTTCTCATGCTGAAGAAGCCCCACTATAAGAAGCTGGATCTGCAGGTGTACGCCACCTTCTTTGAGATCTACAGCGGGAAGGCAAGTTTCACCGTGCTTTTAATTAGCCCACGTTCTCCCCTAGAGGACGGGACAGTAATCGGGCAGTTTGGATCAGCTTGGGAGGCAGGTTGTGTGCGCTCCTCTGTGGCGGTACGGCCCGTGACCGTGCGGGCGGCTTGCGGTCCCCTCCAGGTGTTCGACCTGCTGAACCGCAAGACCAAGCTGAGGGTGCTGGAGGACGGGAAGCAGCAGGTGCAGGTGGTGGGCCTGCAGGAGCGCGAGGTCAGGTGCACCGAAGACGTCCTCAAACTGATCGAAGTGGGAAACAGCTGCAGGTGAACCCCGCTGACATGATTCACTGGACTCCTGGATCATGATTCACACACTACATCTCTGGGTCTCTGTACTAATTATTCACTCACACTAAATCTCTGCGTCACTGTACTAATGATTCGCACTGAATCTCTGGATCACTGTACTAATGATTCACACTAAATCTCTGCGTCACTGTACTAATGATTCGCACTAAATCTCTGGATCACTGTACTAATGATTCACACTAAATCTCTGGATCACTGTACTAATGATTCACACTAAAGCTCTGGTTCACTCTACTAATGATTCACACACACTAATTCTCTGGATCACTGTAGTAGTTCAGCAGTGATACAAACTGTCCCTGATTCATCCACTACAAAATGTAAATGTAAAAAATATTGTCCACATAACCCAATAGCTTGGAGACATTAGGCAAAAAAAAACTTATTGTGACCATGTTCTTGTATATATAAATAATTGCCCTGCCCTAACCCCAGCACTCCTCTCACCCCCCCCCCCCCCCAGGACGTCCGGCCAGACCTCGGCCAACGCCCACTCGTCCCGCAGCCACGCCGTGTTCCAGATCATTCTGCGGAGGAACAGGAAGATGCACGGGAAGTTCTCGCTCATCGACCTGGCGGGGAACGAGCGCGGGGCGGACACCTCCAGCGCCGACCGGCAGACCCGCCTGGAGGGCGCCGAGATCAACAAGAGCCTGCTGGCGCTCAAGGTCAGGGGTCAGGGGTCAGGGGGCAGCACGCTGACTTCCTGCCAACGGAGGGAGGGAAGGGAAAAGTCCAAAATCATATTGTTGTTCCAATGTTCACTTTGTTTCTTTAGGTTTCAATGGCTGGTTTGCAAAATGTGTTTGTTAAATGGCTGAATAAGCGGCCAATCATCAATCCATCCACGAAACAATTCTGGTTTCATGTAATTTATGTTCACTCCAGCTGGGTTGGGTTTAGAACACCCCTTGTTTTCAGCTGAATGTGTAATTTTGAAAATGCATGATGAACAGGGGCATTGAGTGAAATGTTTGTTTTGGGCAGGAGTGCATCCGGGCCCTGGGGCGGAACAAGCCCCACACCCCGTTCAGGGCCAGCAAGCTGACGCAGGTCCTGCGGGACTCCTTCATCGGGGAGAACTCCAGAACCTGCATGGTGACTCCCTCCCTTCATAAGCACACATCAGTGTGCTGTCTGCTCCGTAATGTTAGATGGCAGTTAGTCATGGGGCGAATACTATTTTGAGGGAGAGAGAACAAACCTTGTTTTTATGGTTCATTTTCTGGTGTGTGTGCGCACGTGTCTGTGTGCAGTATCTGTGCGTTATGCACTCGACTCATTTTCCCAGCATTCCTTGAAGGTCTTCTTCTCTCCCTGCAGATTGCCACTATCTCTCCTGGCATGGCGTCATGTGAGAACACGTTAAACACGCTGCGATACGCTAACAGGTACAGATCTCTCTCACACCGATCTCTCTCTCCCACCGATCTCTCACACCGATCTCTCTCTCACACCGATCTCTCTCTCACACCGATCTCTCTCTTCCGCCGATCTCTCTCTCCCGCCGATCTCTCTCTCCCGCCGATCTCTCTCTCCCGCCGATCTCTCTCTCCCACCGATCTCTCTCTCCCGCCGATCTCTCTCTCTCGCCGATCTCTCTCTCTCGCCGATCTCTCTCTCTCGCCGATCTCTCTCTCGCCGATCTCTCTCTCCCGCCGATCTCTCTCTCCCGCCGATCTCTCTCTCGCACCGACCTCTCTCTCTTGATCTCTCATCAATCTGTCACCAATCTCTCTCCCACCGATCTGTCACCGATCTCTCTCGCACCGATCTCTCACGCTGATATCTCTCACCCCGATCTCTCTCGATATCAGGCTGCAAGCTGCATGAGTTGGGTGTCAAATTCCATGGCACTCAGTGAGAAAGAACCTCTATTACAGACTGGCCCTGAGAAGATGTACTGTAAAACCTGAAGAGCCTAATCTTTTTTTTCATCATCTTTTTCACAAACACGTGTGTAACAGTTACCAGCTGTTCCCCATAAACTCATCTCCACACCTGGACCGTTCCGTGGGCGCAGTGTGGCCGGTTCGGTTGGGGTGCCTTTTCACGCTGGTTTTGTGATTCCAAACCCGGTGCCTCAACCTATCGATACCGTGCCCTGCTGCTTGCATCATGCTGCGTCACTCCTGCCCTCAGGAGCCGATCAGGGTTAGGGAGATTTACCTGAAAACCAGGTGTGCGCGCAAGTGTATGTTTGTGTTTGTCTGTGCAGGTACGTCCTGATCTGAGCTATCTGTCTCTCTCTTCTCCTGCCTCTCCTCTTTTACCTCTCCCTCTCTTTCCCTCTCTCCCTCCCTCTCTCTCCCCTGGGGATTTCTAGAGTTAAAGAGTTTGGGATAAGTCCTTCGGACATCCCCTTCTCCCAGAACGCTGGCGGCCGCGCCGAGCTGTCCCCCACCTATGAGTACGATGGCTTTGCTACTTCCACACGCAGGTCCTGCCTCTCCACCATTTCACACACAAACCAGCGTTGTGTGTGTGTCCCTTCCGCAGCTGCAGCTGCCTGGCTCTGCGCTGCGCTTGTGTGTGTGTGTGTGTGTGTGCGTGTGTGTTTGTGCGCGCGTGCGTGCGCATGCGCCTTCCTCAGCTGCACCTGCTTGGCTCTGCGCTGCGTGTGTGTGTGTGTGTGTGTGTGTTTGTGTGTGTTTGTGTGTGTGTGTGTGTGTGTGTGTGTGTGTGTGTGTGTTTGTGTGTGTGTGTGCGGGCGTGTGTGTGCGTGTGCATGTGTGCGCCCGTGTGTGTGTATGGGATGTGTATATGCTCGGCTTGTAAACAAGTCTCGGCAGATGTTTGATTTATATATGAAGTCATGTTTCATTTCTGGCACAAAGTTTTTCCTCTGTGGTCATGACGGCACGTATGTGCGCACGCGTGTTCCCGGCACCCATTTGTGCTCAGTGATTTTGGTTTTACCCCCTGGCCTGTGACCGGTTTGGCTTTTTTTTTTTTTTTTTGGTGTTTGTTTGCTCGTAAGCTTCCCCCATGTAAAGCAAAAGTTTGTTTATTTTCACTCGTGATGTTTGATGACATCACACAGACCTTTACAGTGGGTCCCGGCACTCGAGGACAGGGATCTCAAACTCCAGCTGTGGGAGACGGTGGTGTCTGTTGTTTCGGTACTTTAAGGATTCATTTGCTGAAGGTGTTATGATTTGTTAGGAGCGCATAGGCCTGATTCTCAAGTCCTACATTGACGGCCGATTGAAAGAAAACATTGCAAACACTGAGGCCCTCCTGCAGTAGAGTTAACCCTGCAGAGACACTTTGGCCCTCCAGGACTGGAGTTAACCCTGCAGAGACACTGTGGCCCTCCTGCACTAGAGTTAACCCTGCAAGAGACACTGGCCCTCCTGCACTAGAGTTAACCCTGCAGAGACACTGTGGCCCTCCAGGACTGGAGTTTGAGATCCCCCTCTGATAGAATGATCGAATGCTGATTAACGGGCTGCGTTTGGTGCCGCCGCAGGGTGAAGGAGCTGACCGTGGACCCCATCGGGCCCATCGAGGGGCGCCCCAACATCCACTCGGTGAACCAGCTGGACGTGCTGGAGGCGCAGTGGGGGGTGGGGAGCTCCCCCCAGAGGGACGACCTCAAGCTGCTCTGTGAACAGAACGTAAGAGAGGCTTCCCACTAGGGCCGCACGATAAACGCAATGAGAATGACCGCTGTCGTAGGGCGTGTCAGCCAGCTTCTTCATTTTGCTTCTACGTGAGATATGTACACATTTTCGGACAGTAAACAGCTCCTGATGTTTGGCTGTCTGCTGCTACATCAGGTATGATTAAAGAAAACTTAATGAAAGATAGCCTATATGCCCATGATGGATATAATATAATAAGATATTCTTATTGTGTTAAAAAGTGTGTGTGCGTGTGTGTATGACCCGTGTCTCTCTGCACAGGAAGAGGAAGTCTCCCCACAGCTCTTCAACTTCCACGAGGCCGTGTCTCAGGTGGTTGAAATGGAGGAGCAGGTGCAGGAGGACCATCGAGCTGTCTTCCAGGTGAGCCGATCTGGAGCTGTTCTGCAGTCTATGGTGGTCTGGTAATTTATCTGAGAATCTAGCATCTATGGTGCCTGGGTTACTGTAGTTGATATATGATATGGGAGCATCTATGGTGCCTGGGTTACTGTAGTTGATATATGATCTATGGGCGACATGGCTCAGGCAGTAAGAGCAGTCGTCTGGCAGTCGGAGGGTTGCCGGTTCGATCCCCCACTGATCCCCCGCTGTGTCGAAGTGTCCCTGAGCAAGGCACCTAACCCCCGAATGCTCCTAATGTGCTGGCCGGCGCCTTGCATGGCAGCCAATCGGTGTGTGAGTGTGTGTATGAATGGGTGAATGGAGAAGCATCAATTGTACAGTGCTTTGGATAAAGGCGCTATATAAATGCCTGCCATTTACCATTTATGATATGGGAGCATCTATGGTGCCTGGGTTACTGTAGTTGATCTATGACATGGGAGCATCTATGGTGCCTGGGTTACTGTAGTTGATCTATGATATGGGAGCATCTATGGTGCCTGGGTTACTGTAGTTGATCTATGAGACAGGAGCCTGTGGCTGGATTATTGTAGATGATCGATTAGAGGTGCATCTATGGTGGCTGGATTGCTACTGTTGAACCGTGAAGCTTTACTAATCCAGTCAACATACTGTAGATACGATCTATGGAATATATGGTGTCTATGGTCCCTCTCAGGAGTCACTCCGGTGGCTGGAGGATGACAAGGTTCTGCTGGAGATGACGGAGGAGGTGGATTATGACGTGGAAACCTACGCCACGCAGCTGGAGCAGGTCCTGGACCAGAAGATCGAGATCCTAACCGAGTTCCGAGGTTACTTTCATTTTTGAAATTCTGACCCATCTTTTATTTTGAGGATTTAACCCTTCGATTACGGCCTTGAATTAATCCCTCAGTTTAGGGCATTAACCTCCTAAGACCTGGCGTACACATGCGTGGACTCCACATTTCGGGCTGTACAACCATAATACTTAATTCTTAAGACCGAGAGTCCACATATGTGGACATCATTTTTCTCAAAAACTACATCATGTCAAAAGATGATGCTTAGTTTTTATACTTATCAGGTCCCAATAAGCCCAAATAGCAAAGAGAAATTAAAAATGCATACCAAAAAACGAGTGCGGGTCTTAGGAGGTTAAGGATTCTGTACCCAGGCCGAGAAACTTTGTGTGTATTTTAGTGTATTTTTTTTTAGTGTATTTTATTTGTTCGTTTATTTTACTGTTGAGGTAGCAGAATGGGAGGCTGTAGTGTTTAGTGCACTGTGATGTTTTGGGTCTCGGTCACCACAAAGGCTGAAGCCTCAAAGATGGAACGTAGCCTTTATGTTCTGAACCGCTCCGTTTAATACCAGTCTGCACGATCGGATAATGTGTGAAACCATATGAATACAAAATGGCGTGCACACAGAAATTGGGGAAGTGCTGACTAGCAGAGTGTAAATATGAAAAATCAGTCACACACTCAAGTTTCTCCTAGCTGTGTTTTATTGACAAACGTTCAATTCAGGGTCCCGAGACTTCCTGATTCGTTTTGTCTGTGTAAAACTGAAATGCAGCCCTATGTAGCTGTGCCTCCCCAAGAACATGGTGGGAATATGAATGAAATGAAGCAGTAAGAGCGTATTTTACTCTGTGGGAGGAGGTGTATTCTTATCTTCTCTCATCCCTCTCTCCCCGATCTCTCTCCCCGCAGACAAGGTGAAGTTGTTCCGCTCCAGACTCCAGGAGGAGGAGCAAGCCAGCAAGCAGATCAACCCCAAGCGACCCCGCCCACTCTGAGCCCCGCCCCCCCCCCCCCACCCCTCCTCCAGGCGCGCGCTGTGCGTGGAGAAGGCGGGGCTACCCGGGTCTGAAAGTTTCATGAAGGATTACGTCCATCGGCCTGTCCGCAATCGTCTGCGGAGACGTCAAACCTGCACAATCAAAATTTGAAAAAAGAAAACTCACAGCAGCGCCCTCCGGTGGTCACACCACTGCAGTGCGGTCTTCGCCGGTCACCTGGGATCGGACCGAAGAGCCGCCACTTTCCGGTCACGCTGCCCTTTGTCACAAAGTAAAGTGGAGGGAAATCAAAATAAAAGGCTTTTGGGGAAAAAAACGACACGCTGGACCTTGGAAACCCCAGTTATGAATTCCTGCCTTTTCAATTGGAATGAAGGACAAAAAAAAACAAAAAACATTTTAACCCCACACCTTTTATTTATTATTTTTTTGTTTTAGGTTTTTTTGTTTTGTTTTTATCTACATAGTAAAATATTTGTATAGTGAAAGACTGTCGGCTTTCGGCTGAGCGTTAAAGGGTATGACCGTCCTGACACATTTGCATGTATCGGCTAGCAGCTGAAACCCACTCCATCACAGCACTGTTAATAGACACGACTTCTGGGCCAGTGTTCCTCCCTCTCCCTGTCCTCCTCCTCCTCCTCCCCCTCTCCCCTGCCCTGCTCCCCCTCTCCCCTGCCCTGCTCCCCCTCTCCCCTGCCCCGCTTCCGTTCTGTGCCATACCGCGTACGTGACGCGCCCCCTCCCCCCCCCACCGAGTATCCGTGGCGACACCGAACCATTCCTTTTTCCTTTTATTACCGAAAAAAAAAAAAAAAAAAAAAAGTTTTTTCCAACCTCATGTGACACTTTATTTGTATAAAAAGAAAAGGAAAAAAATCAGAAGAGAAAAATACAAAACGATGCTAATAACAAAAGTTTAGTGCGTAGATACTGACTTGCTGTTCGCAGATGTTCTCCTGGTGTGTGCACCCGATGTATTGGCCGAGAGGCTGACAGAATAAAGCGGGGATTGTTTGATTGGATACGGGCGTCGCCTGCTTTGTGCACGGGTGAGGCGGGGGTGCGGACGGTGCGCGGGACACCGCCCGAAATGGAGCCGCCCCGTATGGGGTCGCGCCGTCCCACTGGAGTTCTCAGTAAGGCTGCCCCACCCTTAAACCCTGCTGTCATTTGGGTGTTTACAGCGACACTGCACCAGGTATTTACCGCTAAAGTAGTCCTGCACCTGTGTTATTCCCGGTCCTGTCACCACCAGGTATTAATACTCAGTCCATTGCTTTTGCATAGCACCTTACTAAGGGCTTTACAGCGAAGCGGGAGGGGACTCTCCTCGCCCTCCAACAGTGCTTAGCCCCCCCCCGGGTGCGGCATGGCAGCCATTTTCAGTCAGAACGCTCATAAGGGGACACTGAGGTCATTGCCTTTGGTGCATTTTTATCTTGCTTTCCCAAGGTGGCGGCAGCCGTGCCATAGGGGAGCTGCGGGCCTGCGGTAACTCCTCGTTCCGCTGTTGGTGCGGGTGGAGCGGTGGAGGGGCAGACGGAATTTGGGAATTTTCAGTACAGAGGATAAGTGTTGCAATTTGTCAATATTTTTTGGTTTCAAGTTTACGAAGTGTAATTTGATGTGTTCATGCAAATTATGTGATATAATTGACCAGGCATTTATATTTTCGATTATTTTGTTTCGTTGTTACTCTCACTGAGTTTCTATGTTCAGTACACAGTTCTGCACTGGCCGCACTGCGTACAACCAACTTAGTTTCCCGCCCCTAGTGGCCACTTAATGAATTGCATCAATGAAGACCCTGAATCTTTGGCAAGGCGAAACGCGGTGCACCTCCCAAGAAGTTTTTGTTTTTCTGTACATTTTAAGAGACCAGAAATTTGAGCGCTTCACTTTTTTTCATGTACTTGATTTTCTCCATGTACTAAACCTCCTTCCACTCCCTAACATAAAATACAAACTTTATTTTATTAAAAGTTAAATTCAGCTGATGCTTAGAATGTCAGTGGGACTCCCCGGGTAATACAAAATGTTCTCATAATGCTACTGGAATGTTCTGTCAATGTTATAACTTCAGTATTTTGGCAGCTACACTGTGAGAGTGTTGTGTTCAGCTGAGTGGTATTCGCAGCCAAGCCGCCGAACTGATTCAATTGCTTTCATGGTTTAACTGGTATGGGAGCGCACGTTTTCAAATACCTAAGGGGTACAAATAAATTAAAATACAGGAAAGAAACGGGTCTGGTCTGGAACGAATGTCATTTCAGATTTGATGACGTCGGATGGTAACTGAATCTGCGTTGCTGAAGCAACCGGCCGTCTGATATTTACGACTCATCCGCCGTAAAACAACAAAATCCTTACCTGGAAAGTAAGTGTAACAATATAGGATAATATATGCTGACACACCGTGTTTTATTGGCAGAATAAGATATACTGACATGCATTGTACACAGCTTCATGCCATTGTTCTAACACTATTTTTGTGCATTGCAAGTACACCAAGTAATTTTTATGAATCGCGTAATCCGTTTACACCCGTGTGAGTAATTTTAAGAATGTAACCATACAAGCATGTGTCTAATAACAAACACGTGCTGTTCGTTATTTCATATCCCCAGACATGATTGGGCTGTATCATGCCTGGTCTCCAGGAGACGCGTAGCCTACTCCCTGTTTTGGCGGGGGAAGGACTTGACCTGACCCTACACTCAAACTGAAATCATTCAAACACCAGAGTCTATTCGAGATGCATTTCCATCAACTGAAGGTATTCAGGCTATACTAGGTCACTTTATGGAAATGGAGCCCATTCCTTCTGGATGCTAGACTTGATTGTGCGATTCAACAGAGTTTCTGGACTAGACTAGACTGGACTGGTATCTGGAACTGGAAGATGACGGCTGTTACTCCAGTTCGCGTGCCGAATCCGGAGTCCGAACACTCCGGACTGCTGAAATTAATGTCCGCCGCATTCTATGCCCTTTGCTCGTTCCTGATCATTATTGTGAATAAAACAATCCTGACGAACTACAGGTGAGATGCGCCGTAGCAGGGCAAAATGGGTGAATCGCTCAACTTCCGCGTTCTCTATGCACTGTAACAGGTGTTTTTTCATCAGTCAGGAATAGAGCTCCGTTTCAGGTAATGTAAAAATAACAAATAAAAAAAGCGGTACCATGAAGGTCACATTCTGATTGCAAGTGTGATTCGCAAAATAACTTCGAAAAGCCAATCCGATTAGGCTAACTGTATTTCCGCATTTGGCTTATATTCAATAGCATTTTTCACAATTGGCAATAGGGTATTGAACTTAATCACAAAACTAATATTCTCCCGTAGCCTCCAAGAAGACATACTAGTGGAAAATGCGATGCATCCTTCTTGTCACCGTGACTATTATGGCAGGAACTGTAGTGCGGACTTAACTAAATCATAAAGATTAGACTTTAATTTGCCACCCCACCCAGTTGTGACATGATAGATGTTTACGTTGAACACTCGTGCCGGCTGTCGATGTCGTCTCTGTCACATCACATATTAATGTGGCATCGATCCCAACATATCATCTTGTGGTTCTGATGCGGCAGGCTCCATTTTAATGTACTTGACTGAATTCCACGGTATAGTAGCCTGGCCGTTAATAATGTATATGCGTCAATTGTTTTTTTGCTGTTATTCATGTTATCCATTTATTTTCGCCTGATGATAAGGTAATTGTGGGTATTTATGCTTCTTAACAGTCCTATGTGGTTTTATCGCTAGGTTTCCTTCATACATGTTCCTCGGAATTGGTCAGGTGAGTTGTATTCAATGTACACGTGCACTCAGTGAGCACCTTATTAGGTAAACCTGTACACCAGATTGTTAATGCAAATATTTAATCAGCCAATCACGTGGCAGCAACTAAATGCATAAAAGCATGCAGATGTGCTCAAGAGGTTCAGCTGTTTTCAGACCAAATGTCAGAATGGGGAAGAAATGTGATCGAAGTGACTTTGACCGTGGATTAATTGTTGGTGCCAGACGGGGTGGACTGAGTATCTCGTAAACTGCTGATCTCCTGGGATTGTCACACACGATAGTTTCTGGAGTTTGCTGAGAATGGTGCAAAAAACAAAAGACATTCAGTGAGCAGCAGGTCCGCAGACAGAAACCCGTTGTTAATGAGAGAGGTCAGAGGAGAAGGGCCAGACTGGTCAAAGCTGACAGTAACTCAAATGACCACACCTAACAACAGTGGCATTAGCATCTCTGAACACACAACGCGTCAAACCACAAAGTAAAGGGTCTGCATTTATATAGCGCCTTTATCCAAAGCTCTGTACAATTGATGCTTGTCATTCACCCATTCACACACACACTCGCACACCGACAGTGAGAGGCTACCATGCAAGGCACCAACTAGCTTGTCAGCTATTGGGGGTAGGTGTCATGCTCAGGGACACCTCGACACACCCAGGGCTAAATGGCTAATAAAATGCTCACCGAATGAATATGTCTTTCAATAATAATAATTATAATAATAATAATAATGTTGTGTTACCCTTCACACAATTGCACAGACCTCATACAAGCTGTCTGCTCTTCTTCCAGATGGCTGCCACCATTATTATTCTCTATACCGCTAAAATGAGCAAAGCAGTTCACTTCCCTGACTTCAATAGTAGTATACTTTACAAGGTAAGTATGTGTGGGTGCGTGCACCCATCATGCACACGCGTGATCATTCGCACCTTTGATTTGCTTATGAACGCTGAAAGATGTGCATGTTTTTACTGTAATATTTTGGGCCTTTTTTTTTCCCCCCAAACAGATCTTCCCACTCCCTCTTCTCTATGTTGGGAATCATATCACAGGGCTGGCGAGCACCAAAAAGCTGAGGTACTGTAAGCTGGATCCCTGCTGCTGCACACCCCACACTCAGGAGGGACGTGTTCACGTCCAACACGCTTTATCTGTTTTTGCTTTTGTGACA
This sequence comes from Conger conger, assembly GCF_963514075.1. Classification (NCBI taxonomy): domain Eukaryota; kingdom Metazoa; phylum Chordata; class Actinopteri; order Anguilliformes; family Congridae; genus Conger; species Conger conger. The sequence goes on from NC_083770.1 coordinate 11,603,178, forward strand.
TTCAACACATTTTTGTGTCAGAGTTACTGCTTTTGCGTTTGTAAATATTGCATTTGGGCTTCTCCTGCGTGTCTTGCCATGTTATCTTCACGGGCAGCACATTGTGTTCCAGGAAGCAGGAAGTGTGCTGTACAATGCTTGGTACACAGTGCGGTCCAAAAGTCTGAGACCACATCTGGGACTTATTTTTTCATGTAATTGTGGAAATTTACAAACGGTTTTAGGATTTTGAAAATGTAAAAATAAATTTAAGTTTCTTCAAAACAAGAACTACTTGAAGACCACAGAAGAGCAAGGAGTGCTGCACAATCCACAATCACCTGACCTCAACCCCATTGAACATTTATGGGGCGCTTGAAGGCTGACAAAAGCCAAGCATTCAGTAACATCACAAGATGCTCTTTGGAACATTGTCAAATAATGCTGTGATAAGATGAATAATCAGGTTTCGCACAAATATGTGGAGTACATGCCAGCTTGAGTGCACGTTGGTAGTAAAGTAAAAGGCGGACATACCAAATACTAAGAAATTCTGAAATTAATCATTTTTTAAAGATTCAACTTTTCACTCAAATTGCTATGGTGATAATATAAAAAGTTTGCATTAAATTAGAAAAGAATGCAAAATAGAAGCATTTTCACTAGTGGTCTCAGACTTCTGGACCCCACTGTATATTATTTATTATGTATAAAAAAAGGGAGACTTTATGACACAGACTGTTCAAACCATAATGAGACATGGAGGTGTATTTCAAAATCACACGTAAGTTGTGTTATTCTGCACCACCTGCAAAAGCTGTTCAAAATCTGACAGCCCTCTCGCCCTGCTTCTCCCCAGCTTGCCCATGTTCACGGTTTTGAGGAAATTCACGATCATCCTGACCCTGATTCTGGAGTCCAGGATCCTGAGGTACTCGGGGTTCTGGGTTCGTTAAGTCGTTACGGACGCGTGGCAGAGCTCGCCGATTGTCATTTTTGGGCTTTCTGGTTCTGTCGTTCCAGGAAGACCTTTCCGACTCGCATTGTCTGCAGCGTTTGTGCCATAGTGTTCGGAGCGCTGGTGGCTGCCAGGTACATTCCCGCATTAGTTCTTGCTGTTGATGTCGTCTAGCCGTAATGCATTGTAATAGCTATGTACCATTATCCAGTTTGTGAGTCTGAAGGGGAGAAAATTGGCAGTAAATTTGCACTGTTCTTAACAAGCACACTTATTAACAAGCCCAGGAATGGGTTTGTATAGGTGCAGATTACCTGCCCTGCTTTTCTGTCCTGCTTTTCTGGTTTTTGTAGTTTCCTTGTACCTATGTAAATCTAGAACTGTTCCCAGCTTAGTCTGTATCACCGTCACTCATTCCTGAACATTTGTCCTTTCACATCGTAAGTTGCTCTAGAAGAGAACGCCTGCTAAATGCATGTAACCTAATCCACAATGCCCTGACACGTGTCAGTGTTTGGCTGTGGTGAAATGAGCTCATTAATCTCTCTTCTCTTCTCCAGCTCAGATTTGGCTTTCGACTTTGAGGGCTATTTCTTCGTCTTGCTCAACGACCTGTTCACGGCCACCAGCGGCGTTTACACCAAGAAGAAACTCGGGAGTGAGGTAAAGCTGGTCCCATACCGATCGTAGAACTGGTCCCATACCAATCGTAGAACTGGTCCCATAGCAGTTGTAGAACTGGTCCCATAGCAATGATAGAACTGGTATCACAGCAATGGTAGAACTAGTCGAAGGGCGGCCTGTAGCGTAGTGGTTAAGGTAAATGACTGGGATCCGCAAGGTCGGTGGTTCGAATCCCGGTGTAGCCACAATAAGATCCGCACAGCCGTTGGGCCCTTGAGCAAGGCCCTTAACCCTACATTGCCCCAGGGGGAGAACTGGTCCCATAGCAATGATAGAACTGGTCTCATAGCATTGGTAGAACTGAACCCATAGTAACGGTAGGACTAGTCTTATAGCAATCGTAGAACTAGTGTCAGCAATGGTAGAACTAGTCTCATAGCAATGGTAGCACTAGTCTCAGAGCAAAGGTAGCACTGGTCCCATAGCAATGGTAGCACTAGTCTTATAGCAAAGGTAGAACTGGTCCCATAGCAACGGTAGAACTGGTCCCATACCAATGAGAGAGCCACCCTGCTGAGAAAAACAGTTCAGGCTATGTTTTGAAACAGCTAGTACCTTGACCAGTTCAGACCAGCTCAGACCAGCTCCATACTGAACATGGTTTGACCAGCTCAAGCTATGTTCTGGTAGCTGGTAATTTCAAGATGGCCATAGCTGGATTTTACACCGTCAACTCTGGCCTTCAAATCCAGCCCTGGTTTTCTTTTCTCCCAGGTAATTGTGTTACTGATGGGCCGTAAGACCATTCACACCTGTTTCCCAGGTAAAGAGAGGATGGAAAGCCAATTCTCAGCAACCAAGTAATGCCTGAGAAATAATTTAAGAACTGGGTAATAAGAGAAATCTGCGTACCCCGTGGTTCTCCAAGACCAGGGCTGGAGACCTCTGCACTTGGGGGCTGCTACCAGTATTACCTTTGGCCATGACTCTTCATGAATATCCATGAGATGGATCAAGCACAAATAATAATCATTTAATAATATATTTCAGGTTTGTTTGTTGAGAGGCTGAAGTTTCCATTTAAGAACTTGGAGTTGATCGCCTGGTTGTGCTGCAGAATCTTTGTGTTGAGGCTCCATGATTTTGAGTCATGTCCTGTCAGTGGTTTGTATCTAATCATAGCGCTTTGTTACGGAGAGTAGTCTTTTCATTTGGACTCAAGTCAATGATTGAAAGGAAATTTAAATCGCAGGCGTGTCGTTCATGAACTCCAGTCGATATTGAATTCATTAACGCCAATCATTGTCTTTGTCGGTCATCGATTGGCCTCCGATTGGCCAATCGCGGTTTCAGCCTGTCGGTCAGAATAGCTAGTTCACACGAACTGCAGCTGTGCTTGAGCATCTGTGTGAAAGTGAATTGTGTTGTTTGTCTGTATTTTTTGGAAGACTCTGGGGAAGTATGGCCTGATGTTCTATAACGCCTGCACCATCATAATCCCCACCCTCCTGCTGAGCGCTGGCACGGACGATTTAGAGAAGGTAAGGAAGTTTCTGTGGGAGAGAATGGATATGTTTCAGCTCCTGGAGAGGCGGTAATTATGACTATTATAATCATGGTAATAATGTTTGTTTATGTGATGATGATGGCGGTGATATTAATGATGGTGCTGATAATGACAGTGATGTGAATTATGGCAAATGGTGATAATGAGAAAAGATAGTGGTGCGTTTGCATGCATCTTGTGTATGTTTGCATGTTGTATACATTTATGTGTTGCACATGTTTGGGCATGTTATATTGTGAATGTTTATGTGTTGTGTACGTTTGCCTGTTGCAGATGTTTCTGTATTGTGTATGTTTGTATGTTGCAGATGTTCATGTGTTGTGTACGTTTGTATGTTGCATTTGTTTGTGTTGTGTACGTTTGTATGTTGCAGATGTTCATGTGTTGTGTACGTTTGTATGTTGCAGATGTTCATGTGTTGTGTACGTTTGTATGTTGCATTTGTTTGTGTTGTGTACGTTTGTATGTTGCAGATGTTCTTGTGTTGTGTACGTTTGTATGTTGCAGATGTTCATGTGTTGTGTACGTTTGTATGTTGCATTTGTTTGTGTTGTGTACGTTTGTATGTTGCAGATGTTCTTGTGTTGTGTACGTTTGTATGTTGCATTTGTTTGTGTTTTATACGTTTGCCTGTTGCAGATGATTATGAGTTGTGTACGTTTGCCTGTTGCAGATGTTTATGTATTGTGTACATTTGTATGTTGCAGATGTTCATGTGTTGTGTATGTTTGTATGTTGCAGATGTTCATGTGTTGTGTATGTTTGTATGTTGCAGATGTTCATGTGTTGTGTATGTTTGTATGTTGCAGATGTTCATGTGTTGTGTACGTTTGTATGTTGCATTTGTTAATGTGTTGCATATGTTTTGCTGTTCTGTGCTGGCAGGCTGTTACCTTTGAGGAATGGACGACATACTCCTTCATTTTCTACTTCCTGCTGTCCTGTGTCATGGGGTGAGGAGAATATTCTGGCTAAGGGTTTAAGTAAGCCAGACCTGTTCAATCAGTAGGATAAGATCTCCTTGTGGTTGTGAGGTATGTAAAGGGTGTGACTTGATCACCTGTGAATGTCGGGTAACAATGGAATCTATTGAAATGGTTTCACAACGCCTCTACCTATGGAATGCAAGTTAATGTATAAATGTACTCCACCCAGTTTCCCATAGCAATAGATTACTGCAGGCTTTTAGTGAGGTAGAAATACAGTTACTATAGCACTTCACTGTTCACTTCACTGTTCTGAAAGAGTGAACCATCTAGTGAAACTCCCAAGGGATCTCAACTTTGTCCATTTTACCAAAACTTGCTAAGAAATGTAAAAAACAACACTGAGCACTGAAAGTGTGTGGAGGTGTGTGTGTGTGTGTGTGTGACAATCTTCTCTTTTTACATTTTTAAACATTGTGTACACCCATTCCTGAGATACAACACCAAAGCCGGTCCACTGGACCTCAGTGCCACATCGATCCGCGCAGTGGTAAAAATAAAAGACGTATGAAAGTGTGCTTGCTGTGCGATTCCCACACGCGTGTGACTCGCCCGGGAGGGAGCCGCGGCGCTTCCGGAATGTTCCGGTCGTTTGCCTCATGGAGAGAGGGAGCACCAACACCAACACAAAATAAATAATAAAAACTTTCCGGGCTAAAGTAATAGACTAACACAATAAACTACAATAAAAAAGGCCAAAGAAAGTAAAACCGAGCGATAGCTTTTCAGCTGGCTGGCCGCCCGGAGCTGGGGTGAAAGATAACAGGATGCACCCTGGGTAAAGGCTTCCTCTGCTTCCTCTTTCAGGTTCATTCTGATGTACTCCATCATCCTGTGCAGCCATTACAACTCCGCTCTCACCACCTCCATCGTAGGAGCTACCAAGGTCTGCTCTTCATCTTCATCTTCATCCATTGTCTAACCTGCTCATTCCTGATCAGGGGCTGGGGCCTGTCCCAGCATGCATTGGGGCGAGAGGCTGGAATACACTCTGGACAGGCTGCCAATCTGTACATCCATTCACTCACACCTAAAAAAAAAACAAGAAAGTCATCTAAGACGCTCTGGATAAGAGCATAATGCTAAATGCCCACAATGTAATGAGTTACATGCCCAGTTCCCTAGTTATGTACTCCCTACCATGTACTCCCTGTCGCTGGTGATAGTCAGAAGTCATACACACACAAACACACACACACATACACACACACTGAAACAGCGTTTATTCAGGATGAGAAGCTGCCTTTCGCTCTCTGTCATCATGCAGTAACTTTCATTTCTGTATGTTCCTCAGAATGTGGCGGTGGCCTATATTGGCATGTTCGTGGGCGGAGACTACATGTTCTCCTGGTTGAACTTCGTAGGGTTAAACATCTGGTAAGTCTGGGCTGTTCTGTTCTGGGTTTACCCTTGCAACTTTAGTTGATGAATCTGGTAGAACAGCATATTTCAAGTCTTTGTTTGTCATATCCAGTAGAATAGTGTATTTTAAGACTTGGTTTGATGTTTCTGGTAGTGTATTTCAAGACTTTGATGTTCCTGGTAGAATAGTGTATTTTAAGACTTTGATAGATGTTTCTGGTAGAATAGTGTATTTTAAGATTTTGTTTGATGTCTCTGGTAGAATGGTGTATTTTGAGACTTCGATTGATGTTCCTGGTAGAATAGTGTATCTTAAGATGTGTTTGATGTATTCAGCATGTCAGGTGGGCTGGTGTATTCCTATCTGACGTTCCGAAGCAGCATAGTCCAGGACAGCGATGCAGGTAAAACACAGGAGCAGAAACACAGCCTGGAGGACCTGAAGGACCTGAAGGATCACCATGCAGAAAGAGGCCAGGCAGGCTTGTGACACCTGTGTGCAACAGCGCCCCCTGTCTGCAAAGGACAGCATTACATTTCAGCTTTTTTCTCTCTGTTCTCATGGGCTCTGGAAGCCTTCAGAAAACAGTAGAGGTTGTTAATTGTGAAATTGTACATTTTTATATGGTTTTGTGTCTGTGTGGATTGGAGGGGTATCAAAACATGTTTTTAGTAAGGATACATGCTTACCAGAGGTTGAAATTTATTATTTTTTTAAAGAAATGTTTTTAGGAAATGTATTTTATTTTTGTTTGTTTTTTTACAAGTTGTCAATGTTGAATGGATGGGAAAAACACCAAGAAACCTGTCAGCACTGGCTGCTGCTTGTACTCAATCTGTGTGTGCAATTCGTTTGAAGACATTTCATTTTTTTAATACTTGAGAAGTAGAATGATTCTGCGATAAATAATGTCATAATTATGGAAAACTTGCCTTTTTTAAAACTAATATTTTTACATTATTGGCATTTGGCAGACGCTCTTATCCAGAGTGACGTACAGTTGATTAGACTAAGCAGCAGACAATCCTCCCCTGGAGCAATGTAGGGTTAAGGGCCTTGCTCAAGGGCCCAACGGCTGTGCGGATCTTATTGTGGCTACACAGGGATTAGAACCACCGACCTTGTGTGTCCCAGTCATTTACCTTAACCACTACGCTACAGGCCGCCCTATATAATATTTCAGTTCTAAAAGGCAAAATAAGCGGAGAACAGGGTTTCTGCCTCCACTAAATGACGTGGCATGCTACTAACTCCAGTGACCACTCGCTGTATGAAAAAATCGTTTCCAACGTCTGCGGAATTTAACTTTCGGTCACTTGCATTTCTGCCACCACCTTATCTGGGTCTAAAGCCGGCAAAGTGAAATGGAGAGAGGGTGATACTGAACTGAGGGCAGCAAGGCTCTTGTACTCAGTAAAAGAAACATCACACAGCAGCCATGATTGAGAACTGCGTTTTATTGGAAAATGAGTACCAGCACTATGGACTGCCTGTAAAAACCCTGCTTTAATGTGAGCCCTACAAAGCATACAAGAGAAGCTCTTTTCAAAATGAAAGGAAAAATATATTTTGGGTCAATAAAAGGTCATGACAAGTACCAACAAACCAAAATGTTTTAACATTTGTTTTTGAGCGGTGTATAAATAAAAAATTCTTTAAAATTCTGTAAAAAATATATTTCACATAGCTAAAACTGTGGAAGTCCAAATTCTGTGGTTTCATCTTATTTGGCGTGTAACGATTGAGTTTTCCAGTTTTTAATTTCAATTAAATATTTGGAAAAACTAATTTGAATACAATATACCACAGCTAAATGGGTCACAAAAAACAAAGAATGTTTTTAAAACTAGGATAACAGATCTGAAGTATCAGTGCTCTAAGCGTTCTTATAGAAACTAATACAGAACAGAGGGGAATTGCCGACTGCAAGCAGGGCCTTGCACTCGGCAAAAACAAGCAGTAGCTTAATGAGTCAGCCCAGAGATCAGCCGTTCCTCTGCAGAAGCTTTCGGCGTTTCGACCACTTAGTGTTGCAAACATCAAACCGCAAAAAAAAAAAAAAATTAAAACGAAATCAAATCCCCTGCCATGTTGACTTTGCAAGCCTAATCTACGTCAGAGAAAGTGAGATCTCCTGGGGTTTTTTTTTGACGTAAAAACATAAGTAGTCCTGTCAAGACGTCAGTTGCTCTAAAACAGAAGGTCTCTGTTAAGGGGGGGGATCAGTTCCAGGTCATCAGCTCTTCCTCAAACTGATGATGTCACACAACGGATGGAATGTTTACAAACATTCTGCAGAACAGTATTAGAAGGCTCCTAATTGGCCAATAAAAGATAATGTTTTTCAACCAATTCGGGGGGTGATGGGGTTCAGTGTGAACACTGTGAACCCCCAAACTCTAAACCAGTGCCTCATTTCATTGCTCCACTTTTGCCATTAAACAAGGTCTCTTGAATAAGTTAATGGAAGCAAAAAAAATGAGGGGGGTAAATGTATTCTTGAATTAATAAGCAGAACGAGAATGTTATAAACTCTGACTGGTGATAAAATAAGGTGCTCTGGAACATAAAACCTGATTTTAAAAAATATTTCCACCCTCCAAAGGAGTTACAAACCACTATGACACTACATTAAAATACACAAAACATTATTATTTTTGTATTAACAAATTAGTTTGAAAGGTCATAAATTAACATGCAGAATGTGCTATTTACAGGTATTGGGCAGGTCTACAGCAATCAGGGTGTCAGATGTTACCGTGACTGAATGCAGTATAATTTAAGTGCTGACTTAAGTTTGCTCGAGCGGACTCAAGCACGGTAAGGTAGACACCGAGGGTTGCTCAGTCTGGGGTCGGGCGGAGGCAGTAGTCGGCTTGTTCGTAACAAAATCTACAGAAGCCCAAGGGGACAGCAAAGTACTTAAGTTTAGAGTAGACTTAGATTAGGCTTGCACGAGCCACGTCGTCTCTCGCCAGTCTTAAAACGTCTCCTGCCACTCTTATATACACACACACACCCTGTAATCACGCTCCTCCCCTGAGCCAGGACCTCCTCCACACACACTCTCACACACACTCACACACACACGCACGGTTACAGACTGTATATATACTCCACTCATTTAAACTCGTTACCAAATGAAAAAAAAAAGAAAAAGAAAAAAAAAAAGTGCAAAAATCAACACATACAACACTTTTAAAACGAAGGCCCCTTTCCTCTTTCCAGGACAAGAAACAACATTCTTCATATGATGAAAAAGATCTACATTCATAGCAGCCTAATAACAATAAAATAAAAAAAACAATGTAAGTGAATGATAAGGTGCTTTAGCTTGTGCCCCCCCCCTCTCTCCCGGTGTGGGGGGCGGTTTTGGGACGGGGCGCGGGCGGGTTTTAGGACAGGTTGTTGGCGAGCTCGATGAGAGCCAGGGCGCCGTGGAGACGCTCCCTCTGCTCCTGGAGCCTCCGCCTGGCCCCGCCCTTCTCCTCCTCCGGCTCCTCCCCCTCCTCCTCGTCCGATTGGCAGAACTCCAGGGGGTCTTGCTGCTCCTGGTCCTCGGCCCCGCCCTTCCCCGGGCCCTTCCCTTTGGGAGGGGGGCAGCGCTCCTCCCTGGTCTGCCAGTACCTGGGGAGGCGGGAGGGGGCACATCAGGCCCAGTTACAACTCCACACACGAACCGTGTCCACAAGGGTGTGGGTTCCAGTCCCTAACGGTGGTGACTGGTGGGTAGGGGTAAGAGGGGGGTGGTGATTGGTGGGTAGGGGTAAAGGGGGGGGTGGTTAACGGTGGGTAGGGGTAAGAGGGGGGTGGTGATTGGTGGGTAGGGGTAAGAGGGGGGTGGTGATTGGTGGGTAGGGGTAAAGGTAAGGGTGGTGATTGGTGGGTAGGGGTAAGGGTAAGGGTGGTGATTGGTGGGTAGGGGTAAGAGGGGGGTGGTGATTGGTGGGTAAGGGTAAGGGTGGTGATTGGTGGGTAGGGGTAAGAGGAGGGTGGTTATTGGTGGGTAGGGGTAAGAGGGGGGTGGTGATTGGTGGGTAGGGGTAAGAGGGTGGTGGTGATTGGTGGGTAGGGGTAAGGGTAAGGGTGGTGATTGGTGGGTAGGGGTAAGAGGGGGGTGGTGATTGGTGGGTAGGGGTAAGGGTAAGGGTGGTGATTGGTGGGTAAGGGTAAGGGTGGTGATTGGTGGGTAGGGGTGAGAGGGGGGTGGTGATTGGTGGGTAGGGGTAAGAGGGGGGTGGTGATTGGTGGGTAGGGGTAAGAGGGGGGTGGTGATTGGTGGGTAGGGGTAAGAGGGGGGTGGTGATTGGTGGGTAGGGGTAAGAGGGGGGTAGTGATTGGTGGATAGAGGTAAGAGGGGTGGGACTCACTTGGCCAGCCACTCCGCCACAGCCTTGTTGTCAGCGGCCTGGGACTTCCCGGGGCCGCCCTCCGGGTCCTCCCTCTTCAGACGGGCGTAGGGGTGCTTGGCACAGTGCCGATTGGCGTGGGTGAACCGGCTCCCGCAGGCTATCAGGGACGGGGGGGGAGAGAAACCCCACCAATCAGACCATGCCGAGAAAATACCACGACATGAAGCCCTCTGGAGAGCTCCAGACACGTCTATAAAACAGTGGCCTGTTCCGGTACCTTTTTCGGAGCAGACGAAGGGCTTCTCCCCAGTGTGCAGCCGCTGGTGGGTCTTCAACTGCCCGCTCTGGACGAAGGCTTTCCCGCAGTCTGGGTAGTCGCAGAGATAAGGTCTCTCTCCTACAGAACCACAGAGTTAGCGCTGTGTCAGAGAGGAGGTCTCTCTCCTACAGAAGCACAGAGTTAGCGCTGTGTCAGAGAGGAGGTCTCTCTCCTACAGAAGCACAGAGTTAGCGCTGTGTCAGAGAGGAGGTCTCTCTCCTACAGAACCACAGAGTTAGCGCTGTGTCAGAGAGGAGGTCTCTCTCCTACAGAACCACAGAGTTAGCGCTGTGTCAGAGAGGAGGTCTCTCTCCTACAGAACCAGAGTTAGCGCTGTCAGAGATAAGGTCTCTCTCCTACAGAACCACAGTTAGCGCTGTGTCAGAAATAAGGCCTCTCCTACAGAACCAGAGTTAGCGCTGTGTCAGAATTAAGGCCTCTCTCCTACAGAACCACAGAGTTAGCGCTGTCAGAAATAGGGCCTCTGTCCTGCAGAACCACAGAGTTAGCGCTGTGTCAGAAATAGGGCCTCTGTCCTGCAGAACCACAGAGTTAGCGCTGTGTCAGAAATAGGGCCTCTGTCCTGCAGAACCACAGAGTTAGCGCTGTGTTGCAGGGGAGGTCACCTGTACATGTGAATGACATTACCTGTGTGTCTGCAGCTGAGGTTGTCTGTATGTGTGTGGGTGACATTACATTACCTCTGTGCAAACAGGTGAGGTTACCTGTGTATTAGGGCTGCACGATATATCCTATATTCATGTCGCAATGTAAACATGCAAGATAAACACATCACAAAAGACTGAGTGAAAGAGTGATGACCAGTATTTCTTCAAACTGATCTTCTGTTAAACTGATTGGATGTTCATGTGCAAATTTTTATTTTATTTTTTTAATATATTCAGTGGCCATTGGCTATTCATTGTCTGGAGTCCATGTTAGCAGTGTACCTAAAGCAGAAAGACTGTGCACACCTCAATATTTGTTCATTTATCGCAGGTCATATTGTCAATATTACATTATGCCATATTTTCCTCATATCATGCAGCTCTCCTGTATATGTACAAGTGGGTGAGTGAGATTACCTGTATGTGTGATTAGGTGAGTGATGTTACTGAGTAATGTTAACCTTACCTGCTTGCACAAAAGTAGTATCATACAGACATACAGTTACCTGTATATATGCGAGTCAGTCATTGAGATTACCTGTATGCAAGCAGATGAATTCACCTGCATGCATCTGCATGAGTGAGAGATCACCTGTGTGTATGTAATTACCTATGTGTGTGTGTGTGTGTGTGTGTGTGTGTGTGTGTGTGTGTGTGTGTGAGATTACCTGTGTGTGTGCGCTTATGGGCCTGTAGAGATTTCTCCCGGGGGAAAACCCGGTTGCAGATGTTACAGCGGATTCGGCTGGAGGAATTCTCGCCCTCGTTGATCAGGGCGCGAACGGTGTCTGCGCGCGGGCGGCCGCGGCGCATCCCATCCTGAAAACGACCGGCACAGACATGCCCCGAATCAGACACACCCCCTATACCAAATACACCCCGGAGGGGGCGACACTTTAAGCAGACACACCCCCATCTTCTCGGAACAATGTACAATAGGTTTAAAACGACATATAAATAACAAATATCAATTTCAGTGTTGTGATCATAAATATCTGCAGTTGCCGGATCACTTTTAAACCATGAATCAACAATTAAGTTAACTTATATTTGCCAAATTTGTCTCTTTTCAAACATTCTCCTTAGCAACAATAAACACAAAATACTGAAATCATTTTGCGAGCCCCTCCATGTTTTTCCACAACCACAGTAATGTACAAGAACGTCACAAGGGAAAACTAATGTGTGTAACTCAGTGTAGCCATGATTTCGAAGTCCCAAACGTTCCATCCTCCCCAAATGATTTCGCCATTATAGGTCGGGCAGCCAACAGAACAATTACGGTGTGGCGCTCCTATTTTTTAAGGACATAACGAATGGGAGTTTTGCTCTCCGGATTTGGTCACGTTTCTTTTTGCTGGGGATTGGATCGCTGGTGCTTATGCCGCGTGACCCGTTATGGTCAGAACGCAGTTGTTTCTTCTAGAATGAAAAAAATATACTTTTTGGCGCGCACGGCTGACGTCACACGCACAACCAGCTGCTGCTACAGTAGGAAGTGGAGGTTTAAAATCCATCATGTCTCACCGGGAGCGCGGGCATTTTCTCTCTCATTACCATTCGCTAATCAGCGCGTTAAAACATTGTCGCATTGGCACCCGTACACACGACTGATGCAAGGAAACACAAAACCCAAGTCTCATCTTCTGAAACAAACCATAAAGTAACGTTCAGGGCAACATGAATAAAATACCAGACGGTCCGCTAGCAATGTGGCTACATAGCCATAACAGGAAATATGATATAACTTTTTATCAACATAAGGCAATCACTTGTGCAAAAGGAAAGCAAGTACCTTAAATCTCAAAATGATTGTTCTTATAATGATGTATGTCTGCCAAGCCACCGCTCAGAACTCCAAGCAACTATTATACGACTAACATTAGCTATCTAGCTAGCTAGGTCGAAATTGGACGTATGAATGAGAAACAATGTGCAAACGTAATTAATTAAAAATTAACATTACACAGATAATAGTTTTCACATAACAGTATCAAGGGATTGTAATAAACGTTATCCAACCCACTAAGTTAACATAAAACCCAAAAGCTAAGTTAGCTAATAAAGCTAGCAAGTGGACATGAATTTGATTGTGACGTAGGCTAGCCCATATTTAATGTCCCAACTCAAGTACATTACAGTTGACCTGTAGTCAGGTGTAAAACTCATAAGTTAGCCTTTCATTTTCTTAATGTATTGATGTTAGCATTAGGATTGAGCTCCTACCTTCATGTGATCAGGGATTGCAGCAAGGTCCCCTTCTCTGCCCGTGTTGCTGCCGGTCGGGGAGGCGGCTCCGTTCACCGATCCGGGACTGAGGGTGACATTGTGCGCGTTCTCGCCCCATCTCCACGGATAGACCATGAAGTCGCTGAACCCAGGACTGGTGGGCATCACAGACTCCGCCACCCTGGGCTTAATCGGGGTCGTCTTGATAACGGACACCAAGACTCGCTTGGGAGAATCATTGCAAAAGATCACTTGCTGAGGCTTGTTTTCCCCCATCGCTGACACAAAAAGAAACCGAGTCGTGGAGGGGAAAAAAATCCAATACCTAGCAAAAATCTGGCTGCTGGCAAATTAGTTAGCCAATTGGCTAGCCAAGTACAGTAGCCCACTATCAATCGCCAAGTTTTTAGCTCGCAACCTAGCTCCCAAAATGTATAGATGTATATATCCTGTGACCGAAAATGGGAAAGTCCAAATAAGTACGAAATTATTAACTAATCGGGTGTAAAAATTCGCATTTCCAGAGATGGGAAATTGAAAGTATCCACAATTCTTGCAAAAATATGAAGTAACAATTCATATGGTCTCAGCTTCCTCTCCGACCTCTCTGATCAGACAGTGGACGGAGTGCGCCAAGCCCCCTAGAAGTTTTTCCCGCGTTACAATTCGCGCCTGGGCGTTTCACTGACGAATCAGTTACAAAGATGTTAAAGTACGCGTACGTCATACGTAGGAAATAACCTATCGAAAGAGCCAAACCACAAGGTAAACTTGGACCAAAGACACACAGTAACCAATGATCACAATCTACCTTATTCTCTATCATCCGATTGGTGAGTAGTCTCCAGCCAATGAATTTCGAATACTTGAACGCGCGCCCCTCTCGATTGACTGTCGGAGAAGCCAATCGCTGCAACGCGTATGAATAAAGGAAGTGTTTTAGAGAGATGTAACCAATGAACAACTTATTTTTGTTCTGGCTACGATTGTGCTTTCACCGATCAAAGCATCTCCCGCGCACACTGTAACGTCTATTTATATTATTTGGGTAAATTTAAAGGGAAAAGGGGCGGTCCGTTACGTAATCAAACCGTCCAAACCAAGTGATACTGAAACAAAGATTGCATTCATTTAAAACATATTCAGAAATATTAGTCACACAAATGAAAAAAAAAAAAAATGAGTGACTCGAAATATTAGTCACACAAATGAAAAAAACCGCGCCTAAAATCCTTCAAATAAAATGACTACAAAACGATTTACAGTGTTTCACTGGTCGTATAACTTAGTTTCGTTTTTTCTTCTGAAACGTGGAGCAAATATTTCCATATGGATTCACAAATCAACTCGTCACATGGACACAAAATGACATATAGGCCGTTGGAGTGCGAGTATACGTTACAATTGTAGCCTACTTCACTTTAACGTTAACTTGTGTATTAATGTCAATGGCCTTGAATGATGACATGTGCGTGGATAAAGAATTTTCTATTTGCTTGAGCAGAAATGGCCAAGAGGCACCAGCACTTGAGATCATGCAGCAGCGTTATGCTGGGTGATCGTGACATTTCGCAAAAGGGTGGTGCCACCACGGTCTCTGGATCAGGACCACAGCCACTCCATCTCAGACTTCCTCTCCCTTCCGTTACTGACGCGCAGTTCCTTCGGCTGCAATCCGCATAGCAACCTTTATAAACAAAACGGAAAACAGAAAACCCCTAAAATGGCCGGAGCTGGCATTTTGCGTGCTTAAAGGGAAATTATCGTCATCCTTTATTTTCATCGTTCAGGACTCGTACAATAAGCTACACAGTCGAGCAAAATGGCACAATGGTGGACTACTTTAAAAATATACGAATGAATTCCACGAATAAAAATTTTCCTAGTGTGAATGAAGGGTGAATTTACTTTGTATTGTGACAATAGTCGGTTTTTCTTTTACAATCGCTTTGACACTAAATTCAGAACCTTGAGGTCATTTTTCAAAACTATAGACATAGAACTCAAAACGGATAATCAAAATGCATCATTTTTCAAAACTCTAAACACTTTTTCAATTGCTTGGATACAATATACATAAACCAAAGATTATTTGTTCACTGAACCAAATCACTTAACACAACACAACTTAACATTCAAAGTATTACCATTTCAAAATGAAATACACACATTACATTTGAAAATACTGTCTTTTCATTCACTTCAATGCATTTAACTACCAATGTATCCAATTACTCAAATGATAAGTAACTGTAACATTACTCCCAAAGCATAGTTTTATGGAAACAGATTCATTGTAAAAATTTATTTTTTTGGATCATGAGTGTTTTAAGATGCATAAGTCAATTGACACCAATTACTTTGGAACAGGATCAATTTTACCATATCAAGATTTCTTCAAAAATAGGAATGCACAATGTATGTTTTGAATAGGTGAACAGGCTGTGTTACAAGTGCTTACCGTTTTTGAGTGTTGTGCCTGAGGTTTTCCAAATTGAACACAAACTTGTGAGATTAGCGTCAAACTGAAAAACAGTAATATTCTGCCACAAAACCACAACTTGTGTTTCACAAGATAATACTTTATATCTGTAGGATGACTGAAAATGGCAAATATTGTTGTGCACAGACTATAACACAGCCTATAACATTTGCATTATTGTCCTTTCTGACAAAGCATACATTATACATTTTTAAAAATTCAACCCATTTGTAATTGTTGATAGGTATCTGGAAAACAATAATTACAACGTTATAAAAGCTAGCTATAAGAGTTAGCCACTGTACAGTGCATTCTGTAAGTATTTGGACAGTGACTGTATTTGTTATGGTCTATATCCTGGTAAATAACAGAAGACTACTGTAGTGGATAACAGAAGGATACTTCCAATTGCGAAGAAAAAACATTTCTGTTGAACAGCTCAATAACACTCTCCAGGTATCAGTATTCTGTGTATGAATGGGTCTGTGAAAGATTACCATGGAGACCACACCACCTGAACACCATCAGATGGTTCACTGTAAAATGCAAACCACCACACGACTGCAAGAACAGAGCAGGCAGGTTAGAGTTGGCTAAAAGCACATAACAAACGCTGGAGTCGGAGTTCTGGGGAAATCCCAGAACAGGTCACCCAGTACGGAATTAGATACCCTTCAATTAAAGTAAACAGTCACTTAGACTTCATATTCATTGGTTCATTTCCAATCCAAAGTGCTGGAGTACAGTAACTGTCCAAATACTTACTGCACTGTGTACATACACGCTAAGAAGAGATGTGTGCTGAGGGACAACACACGTTGTGTTGATTGAGATGTAGATTTTGACAGGAAATGTGTAAGCCATTTGTTTGAATGTGCTCAATGACGGTGATAGGGCAAAACAAATATGTTATAAGTTTCATCCACTCAAAGTACACATTAAATGCAAATGCACAAGAATTACTTGCATCAGGGCGACATTGGCTCAATGTGACACACAAGTGTCTTACAAACAGACAGAAGGACATTGCCTGGATGACTGCCCATAGGTGTCTCCCCACCAGGACTTATATGTATCATCGGCACTTGGCCCTCACTGATAACTGCCCACACGGATGCACTCAGAACACATACACCAGCTGTTCTGGGAGTGCTCCTTGGCCAGGAGGGTCTGGGGCCTTGTTTGCTCCTCTGTCTCCCAAAGCAGGTTCCTGCCGAGGTCCTCCCTGACGGCTGAGGGCATCCTCTACGGTCCGCTGGGGGGATGCGAGTCAGATGAGCTCCAGCATCAGTAGAGGATCATCTACATCACCAAGCAGGTCCTGTGGCAGGCAACGAACATCAAGGTCTACCGAAAGACCTCCGCAGACCTGGTCACTCTCCGGAGGAGGATGCAAAACCTCCTCCAGGTCCTGTGGCAGGCGAGGAACATCAAGGTCCGAAAGACCTCCGCAGACCTGGTCACTCTCCTCCAGGACGGCTTTATTGTGGACATGCACAGAAACAAAAACCTGGCTAGAGAGAAGTGGGGGGTGGATCATTGGAAGGAATTATCATATAGTACACTCCCCCACCCAAGGGACACAGAAGCCTCTCGGGACAGCAAACCTGAGCAAAATGGACTTTATCTTCTTTACTATATGCCCTTTTGGGATTTCTTAATCCACCTTCTGTTCCTTTGTATTTTGTATTGATTTTGTTAAGTTTTGTAAAGTTCAGTTTTTCTTATTTTGTAATAATTTGTGACAACACTTTCTCTTGAAGTTTTTTATTTATATGATATCTTTGTCCCTTAGTTTAAGTTTAATGTCTGTGTCTGTTAAAATGATTATTTTGAGTTACTGAGTGTGTTTAAAAAATAAATTATTATTATTTTTTTTTTTTTAGTTTTTAAATTGAAAAAAACTAAAAAACCACATTGGTGTGTGAGTGTGTTAGTGTGTGTGTGGGTGAATGAGAAGCATCAATTGTACTGCGCTTTGCATGAAGGCACTATATCAGTGGTTCTTAACCTGGGGGGTTCAATAAAAGCATAGGTATATATTTTATTTTCCAATTACGAAGGGTTCGGTGAATGCACTGATGAAGCTTGCAGGGTTCAGTACCTCCAATAAGGTTAAGAACCACTGCACTATATAAATGCCAACCATTTACCCTATAAATATTTTTTTGAAAAAGGACTTTGAGTGTCCAACATGTAAACATGTCAACAGATTGTAGAGTATTCTTGCACATGTCAACTCAAAGCACTCTTGGCACAGCAATGTGTAGAAAAAAACAGCACATCTCTTCTTAGAGTGTATAGTTACATTTCTGAATGTATGGATACAACATGCAGATCTGCCAATTTGGCTGTTTTCATTTTTGAACAATTATTTTTAAGTAATATATATAAATCTATTTCTACCTGATACTCCAAAATGGTAAATGGTTGGCATTTATATAGCGCCTTTATCCAAAGCGCTGTACAATTGATGCTTCTCATTCAGCCATTCATACACACACTCACACACCGATGGTGATTGGCTGCCATGCAAGGCGCCGACCAGCTCATCAGGAGCATTTGGGGGTTAGGTGTCTTGCTCAGGGACACTTCGACACAGCCCGGGCGGGGGATCAAACCGGCAACCCTCCGACTGCCAGGCGACTGCTCTTACTGCCTGAGCCATGTCGCCCCATGTCACCCCATGTCGCCCCATGTCGAAAGATACTTTAGTATGTACCCAGTGTCTGTCTATGATAACCCCTCCGAATAAATAAAGAGGGGGACTTATGCTCCTGTATGCATGCCATAAAATAAATAAGTGAAAGTGATGAACTCGCCAGGAGAGGCACCAGCGGATGAATTGAGTCGTTTCTCCTTTAAGGCCTCCTGAATACTGAAGCAGCGCGCGGAAGGGAGGCGGGACCGACGCCACGGGGCTGTATATATTCAAGTCGCCGCGAGCTGCGTTCGGATGTAAACATTTGCGCCGCGGTGCGCAGCTGGGAATAACGTGCTGGCTGATTTTGTGAGTGCATGCACAATGTGCGACCCGTCGTCTCTCTGCGCATAAAGAAGGCACAGAGTTACAAATTCAGCGGGCTGGGGGGTTTGAAGTAACGCCAAACAAGGCCGCTTTGCTGGTTATGAGGACTGACTGGCACCACTGGGCTCACCCGCCATGCAGCAGGACGGTTTCGGCTGCGCTGTGACGAACCGCTTCGACCAGCTTCTGGACGACGAGGCTGACCCGTTTGACATCCTGCGGGAGGCCGAGGTGCAGAAGCAGAAAAAGAAAAAGAAAGAGGAGCTGAAGAAAGCCAACGCGGGGAAACAGGGAAAGAAGGAGTCGCAGAAAGACAGGAGGGTCCCTAACGCTGCCGATGGAGGTCTCGGTAACATAAGAAACAATTCTGGTAAAGAAAACCACTTGTCAGCTTTGGCCAGATGCTTGTTTTTAGCCAGTCGGCTAGTTAATGTTACATCACTTTTCGTGAGCTACTTTGCTAAGCCCTATGGCCCACATATTGCAAAATTTTCGCCACAACTGTACCCATTGTAAAATGTTTAGAAGCTACTGACCACCGCCGAAACGGATGCTGTAAAGGGATAATTGTGAAAACGGTTCCATCCAGCATGACATTAGCGAGCCAGCAAGGGTGCTGACTCATAGCTACAATGGCAATAAGACGCAGTTAGCCAGCTAAGCTAGATGGCCACATGCTTGTCTGGATGCCAATTCCTGCACAGTCCATTCTCACAGTGGGCCCAAAATGACGAGCCTGCATTGTAAATTAGCTGACTTTGGTCTGCCGTTATGTTTCTGCCGCAGAAAGCTCCTGCGCGCAGTGTCTCGCTAATCCAGACTGTCGACAACGCGTGTAAAAGAGCCGCAGGCGTTTGCAGTAATTAACGGCCGGCTAATTTGGTAGTGGGTTTCGAGGCTGCTCGGTTAATCGACTAGGTTGGCGAGATTGTTTGCTTGCTAAGGTAGGTTCCAGGTGCCTTTTTAGATGTGGCGTCGGTATTGCAACACTCAACGACTGCTCATTCGCCAATCCAGTTTTGATTTCAAAATTCTAACGTATTGCTACGTAGTCGAGACAAAATGTAATTTATTTTTCGTGAAATGGAAATCTTCAGAATAATCTGTCGGAGCCTTGTGGCAAAGTTTAACCCCACATCATTACACAGCCGATGCTTTTTCAAAATGGATTTGGTCCACTCAGTGACCACAGCGTCGGTTTATGTGTGTCAATGACACCGGGTAACTATTTAAGGCGGGCTGGAGATTTTCTGTTGTACAAATTCAGATTTTAAATGGATTGAGTAGAGCACAACAGTGTGGTGCCATGTACATTGTCCAGATTCACTTTATATTTTCTCAAGTTGTGTAAGAGACTTTAACATATTGACATGTAATCTACAGTAAGTTTATAAAATAAATGGTAGTAAATGTTTCATTTCCTGGGCATTACATACTTGAGATTTCACCTTGAATATTCACTGGTTATTGGGTGGTAATTATTTCAAAATTAATCTGTTGTCATCATGACGAATGCCATTTGGGATATGTCATCATATGATTCTAAATTTAAAATGGGTAAATTACATTTTGCTCATTCTGTGTGAGGGGTGACCATTTAATGCCGAAGATATGATGTTCCAAAATTGACAACTCCAATTTCCACTCGCAAGTGACTTTTTGGGTGCCACCCCCTTAAGAACCATTCTCTATAGAACAACAAATCCACTGGGGCTAATGTTGTGCATGTTCCTTACTGAATATATAAAGAACACTTGCACAAAGTTTGAGCAAAATTGGAGTGGTCACTGCCCATGTCCTTTGGTTGAAATCTCAAAACGTCATTATAATGAAGGTTTAAAAAAAACAAAAAAAAACAAAAAAAAAACTGCTTTTATTTGCATTTAATTCAATTTAATTTTTTTCTTAGCTGAAATCTGTTATTTGTCACTGACTTGTGTAACGCATGTGTGTAGTACATTCAGGGGTCCTAGAGGTCAGAACGGCTGGTTTTCCACCCTCCCTTTAAATGGGAGTCTGGTGTGAAGACCGTCTGGGTTATCAGTCGCACGAATCGTTCAGTGAATCACCTGGGAGGAAAGGGGACCGGGGTTTGTCTGGAGGTGCGGGTGTGGTGATGGCTGTGCAGACGGGTTCCCCTGCTTCTCCCAGCAGGGCCGAGCCGGGCGCCCCGCGGGGGACGGGTCCAGAATGAGAACCGCTGCGCCCCGCCCCCGGAGAGGGAGGAGAGGCGCGTGGTGTTCCGCGAGCGCCGGCCCAATCAGATGGAAGGCCCGCCGCCATTCCCTGTGAACGCGTACGTCCTGTACCCCCTCACACTGCGCCCTGTACCCCCCTACCCCCCTCACACTGCGCCCTGTACCCCCTCACACTGTGCCCTGTACCCCCCTACCCCCCTCACACTGCGCCCTGTACCCCCTCACACTGCGCCCTGTACCCCCCTACCCCCCTCACACTGCGCCCTGTACCCCCTCACACTGCGCCCTGTACCCCCCTACCCCCCTCACACTGCGCCCTGTACCCCCTCACACTGCGCCCTGTACCCCCCTGCCCCCCTCACACTGCGCCCTGTACCCCCCTACCCCCCTCACACTGCGCCCTGTACCCCCCCTACCCCCCTCACACTGCGCCCTGTACCCCTCACACTGCGCCCTGTACCCCCACACACTGCGCCCTGTACCCCCACACACTGCGCCCTGTACCCCCACACACTGCGCCCTGTACCCCCACACACTGCGCCCTGTACCCCCTCACACTGCGCCCTGTACCCCCCTACCCCCTCACACTGCACCCTGTACCCCCCTACCCCCCTCACACTGCGCCCTGTACCCCCCTCACACTGCGCCCTGTACCCCCTCACACTGCACCCTGTACCCCCACCCCACCCCCCTCTCCAAGTGAACCCCGTTTCCCCCTGCCCCCCACCCCCCTTCACACTGCACCCTGTACCCCCTCACACTGCACCCTGTACCCCACCCCCTGTACCCCCTCACACTGCACCCTGTACCCCCCTCACACTGCACCCTGTACCCCACCCCCTGTACCCCCCTTCACACTGCACCCTGTACCCCCCTCACACTGCACCCTGTACCCCCAACTACAACCTTGAACCTTGGATGTCTGTAGAACAGGGATGGGCTATTTCTGGATTCCATACCAACTTCTGCACTTATTATTTAATTAGCCCAATCGTTTACACGATCTGTCAAATTTTATAGCCACATTCCGTGATATAAACAGCAGCTGATAAATCCTCACGTCTCGTTCCATTTTATTGTGGTCTAATTTACGAGCGAGTCGGTCATGGTGCACTTGGCTAATTGGCTGATTGTGCCAGGATAACTGGTGGCAGCAAAATCCTGCATAAACGCCTGCCGTATGCTAAAGCCACAGTGGCTCTGAGGACACGCCAAAGGCTTTTACACTGTGCCTCTTCCCCTTTGAAGTAGCGCGGACATGTACGAGATCAGTTAAACAGTTCGGACACGTTTGCTTTGGTTTCTGCAGTTGCAGTCGACCGCTTCTGCTTACACCACAACTATTTGATGTTTTATGTATTCGGTCATTCCCCGTGCGCTCGCCTCACCACACCACCTGACCCCAGGCCCTGCTTGCCCATAGGTCCGTCCCCCGGTCACAGGACCAATGGGATAAGGGCAGAGGACGACGCAGCTGGGGCCGAGGAGCGGGGGAGGGGTACCCCAGGAATCCGGACGGCTTCGTCCCCGGGCCCAGGAGGGAATACAGCGGCCGCGAGCAATCGTAAGATCACTTCCATTAAAGTCATTTATATTTAATAAGATTAATACAGACTGCGTTAAAGTCCACGATTTACTGGTTATTAGTCCCGTTTTTTTCATTTTCGATTGTTTTGAGTGAAATGAGTGTCCACGCAGTTGAGCCCCGTAATGTTTGGATCAGGCCTACATGGGTCTTTGTCCCAAACATTATAGAGCTCACTATATATTTGAATGCAAAAACTGCTGTTGGAAAGGGCAATGCTTGTTCAGGTATGGGCCAGTCAATTGAAAGGGCAGTCCTGGAAGACGCTGGGGAGGAGTGCATGTAAGAGAAGAGGTGGCTGGTCTGTTTGAGGAGGTCGCTGTGAGCTTTCTCCAGTCATAAAGTGCCATTGGTGTGGTTGAGGGTGACCGTTGCCATGGCTGTGGTTGCTGTAGGAACTGGGTGATCTGGACGCCTGACGTTGAACGCAGCGATGCCAAAGAGGTCCAGGAGCCTGTGGAGACGGATGATCCGGCCCGGTGAGTTTGGGCGTGTGCGTGTGCGTGTGCGTGTGCGTGTGCGTGTGCGTGTGCGTGTGCGTGGCCTAAGGCACCTCAAAGACCATAGACCGTGTTTTACAAGACCAGCTGGTGTGTGTTTATTTAAAATTGGCTTGGGTGTTTATGAATTATTCATGAACCTTCCAAAGTCATCCTATGGAGGGAAACACCTTGGAGCCAAGGTTACTATGGGGTAGCACTTTCTATATAAGTTGTGAGGGCTGTTCAGTTCTGTTTAGGGTGTCTATCTTTCCTTGTAGAGCACCTGTTGAGTTTGCATGTAGCACGTCGCATTGTGTCAAAATAGTTAACGGTACAATAGGTCAGATTTTTGTTAAAACATTGTTACAAGACCATTGTAAATCCCTTCCTATAATTGAAAAAGGCTCACTGACATGTTGACTCACCCTCTGCCTGTGTTTTATAGTCCTTAAATTCAGGTTTCAAAATGTGAATTTGATGGGCTGGCACTCTACTGCAACATCATGTAGCTGTACAATAATTCAAGTTCATTGGTTGGTTGACAATTGGTTCTAATTGCCACAGCCAATTGCGTTTCAACGTCAGCACGTTCACAGAAGGGGGAGAGACACCTTCCATTACACGCAAACACTTACTGTCCTGACACCTCCAAACCACAACACTGTTCAGTTTGTGTGTAATTTGGGTGAAGGGGTTTGTTGCTGCTATTCCTCAACTGTTAAAAGTCCAAAATTACCTATTGTACCTTTAACTTCAGGCCTGGAAGGTTATGTGCCCTGGCTTTGATTTAATTGGCCCGTGAAGCCTGAGCGTGACCTTTTGACCGGCTGTGACAGGGTGGGCGGGGAGGCAGCCGAAGGGGAGGCGGAGCCAGTCCCTGCGGCTGCCGAGCAGATGTCTCTGGACGAATGGAAGGCCCTGATGGAGCAGAGCCGGCCCAAGGAGGAGCTGAAGTTGCGTAAAGTGGACTCCAGGGTGCCGTCCAAGGCCATGGTCATCCACAAGTCCAAGCCCCTGGAGGTCAGGCCCTGCAACCAGCGGGCCCACGGGGGGGTGATAGCCAGGATTAGTGTTGGAATAATCCTACGCTTTGTAAAAAGAGATTGCTTGCACACAGCAATGCAATGCACAATGCGTGGTTGCACAATGCGTGGTTGCACACTGTAGCCTTCTTCAGTGCGTGGTTGCCGAAATGTTTCTTGTTCCCCTGCTGCTTGCAATGAAGTTTTAATTTCTTTGCAAAATACATTGCTGTGTTCGAGCCATTTCTTTTTCTAAAGAATAAACTAGGCAGCAATCTACTCAAGCGGTGGGGCGTGATGATACCAGTTTTCTCTAGTTTGATTTAATCATACAAAAATGAATACTGCATGATAATGAGTATTGGTGTTATCAGTTGAGATCAGAGGATGATTATTTCTATAAAAATAGATGTAATTGACCTCTGTAACGCTGGGGCTCTTGCCCTGATGCGAGTGTGTGGGTCTCGTCTCTGGTCCAGGTGAAGGGGGTGATCGAGGAGGAGGAGGACCTCTACGTCTTCCGCAGACCCGCCAACGACATCACCGCCACGATGGCTTTCAATTTTGGCAACCTGCCCCGGCCCAGGAGGGGGGGCAGGGGCGGGCGTGGCGGGCGCGGGGGGCAGGCCGGGAGGGAGCAGCCCGAGAGGGCCCCGCCCCCACCCCCACCACCGGCTGAAGTGGTACGACCCAACGTGAAGTCGGTCTCATGCAAACTGAAGTGGTTCTCCTCAAAATGTCTCATCGCACGAGTCCTGATTCATACATTCTGTGAAAATGCAAGCCTTATTTTGCAGTAGTGCAGTTTCTATTTAACCGTTTTTATGGTAATTTTAGAATCGGCGCATTTTCATGTACAGGAGTAGAAACTGCTGAAATGAGGGGGGAAAAGGCAGCAACATATTGCAATAGAGATTCCTTAAAAGTAATGGAAACAGATTTTTTCCAAAATAAATTACTGGGACTGAAGTCACATTCTTCTGCTCCAAAAATCCCCAAAATGGGGTGACGGGCACCGTTCTGGTTGGGTAATCTCATTGCACTCTCCAGAAGATTTGCGTAACAGTGGTTGATGGAAACCGTTTTTTCTTCTGTTTTTGGAAATTCACTCGAGTTTCCATCCTAATGTGTTATACATGTAGACACTGCTGATGCAGGAGGATGTTCATCACGTGACTGTGCTCCTGCAGGTCCCGCCCCCTGACCCCGACGACCCCGAGGACTTCCCTGCCCTGGGCTGAGGGGCGTGGCCCAGGCCTGGAGGCTGAATGCTGCTCTGTGATTGGGCCGGCTGCCCTGTCTTCATTTGCGTCTTGACTTGAAAGCGGTTGCACTCGTCACCTTTAAATTTTATTTTGTTATTTCTTTCTTTTTTCTTTTTTTTCCCTGCCAAGGCCCAGGAGAAATTCTTTCCCCTCCAGTGCCTGGAAGGTTCATCTCTCGCTTTCTGAAAAGTTTAACTGAAGGCTATATGTGGAGCATAACATTAAAATGCACTGTTGAATGTAATATCTTGGTTGCGTGTTATTTTAAAAAAAGGGGAAAAAAAAAAGGTTTTGCATCATTCCTGGCTGCCATGGTTACCATTGCTACCTTTGTACATCAGATGATGCAATTAAAATTTTGACCGACTGCTTCTAGACCACTAGAGCTAGAGATGTGGGAAGTTGCAGTCATTTCGGTTCCACCAGTGAGGTGTGTTCTGGGCTGTATGCATCCAGCCACAGAGGCCAGTACGCTAGCCAATAAGGCACTACGATAAGTCCCGATGAGTTGTGATTTAAACTACCTCACGTGAGGTAAGGGATTCCCTGGTCATGGGTATGCACTTAGTTGTACGTCGCTCTGGATGAGAGTGTCTGTCTAATGCCTGTAATGCATAGTAATGGGGTGGAGTCTCCTGGTGTTGAGTGAGAGGACTGGATGGCAGGTCTGTCCAGGGTCACACCAAGCGCCTCATCTAAACACCAAGCGCCTCATCTAAACACCATCATCCCAGTCAGTTCTGTTTTCCCAACGTGGCGTGTGAGAGTGGTGACATCCAGACAGCACTGCATCCTGATATCTGACGCATTCAGCGTAATGTGTTGTTCATCACTGCATGATGTCATTTCCTGTGAAAGAAGTGTGTTGTGGGGCTGCAGATGATCTGGGTGAGAGTTGGTGAGTCTAGCAATTCCCATTTTGCTTGCATGCACTTTTTTTTTTTCTCTATTTGCAAGGGTTGCAGTTGCCATGACACAACATGCAGGTGCTTCATGTCCAAAATGGATGCTGATTTGAATTTCACTTGTGGGAAAGGGTAATCACAAAGAACTGGGGTAGTCGTGGCAGCAATATTGAAAATTAGCGCTCGAGTTCAGGTTACTAATAACCGATTGCTCATTAAAGTGTTTATTTAATGACAAGGTAGGGGTAACTAGGCCAGAGGGCTGTGCCATTTGAATAAAACAATTGTTTTGCAAATCTATTGAAGAGAGCAATCATATTTTGGGTTTAAGATTGCACCTGTTCTTTTAGAAGGGGTGTGCAATTCTGGTCCGGACTGCTTGACTGGTTTTTCTTTCCAAATGTATTGGTTGTAGTGTTCCCGCAGCTCTATGAACTACACTTACAGTTTGCAGCTGGGGCTTGTACAAATGACTATGATCTGACATGGAATAAGAACATAATGGAGGATAAAAAAAACAATGCAAGGGCAGTCCTGGTTAAAGCCAGAAGACCAGGCTGGCTTGAGTCAAAGCTGAATTAGTGGGTAAGTGAGCGTTTCATTGATTTGAGTTTTTCATACTTATTCCCCACCCACATGCATGCACATTTGCTAGAGCATTTCCTTTTGATAAACAGACGAGACACAAATGGGAGGTTTTGAAATGGGCCGACCAAAACGGCAGCATCTTTGTTCTCAAAGTAATGCACATTTAAGAATTTAATTTAGCCGACACCTTTATCCAAGCAGGGGACCTCCCTGGAGCAATGCAGGCTTAAGGGCCTAACAGCTGTGCAGATCTTATTGTGGCTCCAGCGGAGCTTGAACCAGAAACCTTCCACGTCCCAGTCACGTACCTTAGCTACTTGGCTACAGGTTGCCCCAGATGCTAAATGTACACCATCAACAGGCAGTGAGATGTGTAATCTGACATGCAGAATTTGCAAACCCTACTCCATGGTCTTGCCACATGTACTAACCAGACTGCCATGCGTCTCTCATTCAATCATCTTGCCTTCCTGTGGTACCTTTCATGGACCTTAGGGTGTTAGTAACTTGCCCTCCTGTAGTACTGTGTGGCATATTGGAGGTTTTTTTGTCTGTAAAGTTGTATTGTACAGCAACAGGTACAGAAAACAAGCCAATGGGATGTGCAGCTTGTCAAGATGTACACACAAGCACACATGTAGATCATCACCTTTTGCAAGTTATGAAGAAAGTTACATATTAGAAGTTAATTAAATTGTCTTTAATGGTCTGAGGAGAATGTGGTGCCGTCTAGGCTGAATTCACGAAGCTTTTAAGAACTGGGAACCCGAGCAGGTATCACAACAGCACTGCTTAATGGGATGGAAAGATTTTATTGGGAAAAACCGGCAACACAAGTTCTTTATAATTTCATGTACTTGAGTCACAAATATTCTCCCACACAATTACCATGGTCAATATGAACGCATCACTGCTCCAAAGACATTCAGTTAGCATGATGATTTAATCTCAAAAGAATGTTTAATCAAAAACCTACCAAAGAGTACCAAATAAAAAATATATTTACAAGTATAAAATTACACCGGATCTGCAGTATATTAAAGGTTTATATATTTACAGTATAAAGTACAGCAGCTTGAAGCCAAAACAAGACAAAAATCTCACTTCACTTCAGAGGAAAGCGGTGGCCATTTTGTGTATACTGAGCACTTGGGAAGAGGATAGAACACTGACAGATTTATGAACAGCCAAGCCTATTACCAATACTGAAGTCCATGTTAGTCATTACATGATACAAACATCAAACATTAGAAAAAAAGGAAAAGAAAAGGGGGTACTAGATGGATCGTTCATTTAAGGCACCACGTTGCAGACCTGGGTTCAAATTGTATTTGTTTAGGATTCAAATACTTTTCTGTGCTCCATTGATATTGCCTGGTGCATTTGAGCCTGCAAGGAGGAGCAGATGGGTGGGGCTCACACTTTTGGGATCATTTCACTTGGTCAACGACACCCAGTAAAGCTTTGTCAAATGCAGAGAAGTGTTTGAATCAAACGCAAGTGGTATTTGAAGCCAGGTCTGCCCCCGCCGTGGTGCACGGATGAGCCTCTCGCGGCCTCGGATTCAATCCAGGCCGCGTGGGTGAATACTGGCCAGTTCCACAGCGCCACTCAAACTGGTGCCCGCGGGTCTGGGAGGGTCCGGTCAGGGAGGGTCCAGTGGGAAAAGGGATCCACATTTCGTCACTCTTGAGCGCCCTCCACTGGCCGATAAGAGCGCTCCTCAGACTGCATGTCAGAATCGTACGTCCTCCTCCGACGCGGCTCTGTGTAAACTTATCTGCGGCACGGACGGTAGCCGCCGGATATCTCGTGTCTGGGAGGAGAATCGTGGACGTCTCCCAAATTGGCAGGGCAGCTGGAGCCTCAGAGCGACATTCCAGATCGGGGGGGTGGAATACTGCCCCAATTTGGGTGGCAAATTAATAGTAATTAAAAAAAACATTAGAGGATGATTGACAGTCGAGCCAACACCCGAATCTCAAAATGAGGGCTCGATTCTACAATATTTACCACATCTTAGTTCACGGGGACTTCTGAAGAAGCGAGAGCCCGTTCAGCCTCAGAACATGGGACACCGCGAGCACTGGGTAAATGAGTTCCAGCGCAGTAATCCTCTCGGGGGGTCAGGGGTGGGCGGTGGGGCCGGGGCGCGGGGCGGTCCTGGCTGGAATGGCCGAGGCGTTTCACCGGAGAAGAGGCACTCGGGCTTTAGGAATGGAGTGACTGGAAATGGAGGAGAAATGAGGCGGTGAGTGAATCTCTGCATTCGGCTCCTTTCTACAGCACAAGTACAGCCGTGCTTGTGCTGGCTGTACACAAATTCTACAGAGGAGCAGGAAATAGTAGTCCATTTGTTCAATGCCCCCTCCCCCCCCCCCCCACCCATAAATCAGAGAGTTTAACATTAAGACACTTCAAATTCTGTTAAACACCACCAACCACCAACCCTGACACTAGCAATTAGCACTTAGATAGCATGCAGTTCAGAACAGAAGCAGCGAAGCCAGCCAACACTAGAGAGAGAGGCGTCTGCAGGTGTTAATGCAGCAGAGAGAGAGGGCGCAGAAAAGAAAGAGGGTACCATAGTCTGGCAAAGCGTATCGACTGCACAGAGCATCGAGTTCTCCTTCCCCGCACCACGCGGAGTCTGTCCAAAGGAAGCGGAGAGGGAGAGAGAGAGAGAGAGAGAGAGAGAGAGAAAGGATGGAGAGAAGAGTCAATTTTCATGAAGTGCAACAATTTCCTTTGTTAACCCCCCCCACCCCACTGCTTAGATTCCCGCAGTCCTGAAAGCAGTCGGCGGAACAGTGCGAGAGAAGCAAGTTGCCACTATGCACCAGGACGGAGACACTACATGCACCGCCAGGCGCCAGGAAGAGGAAGAGCCTTTCATTCCCCCCCGCCGAGGGAGGGGGGGGGGGGGGGGGGGCGGAGCCTGACGGAGGCAGGGGGCGGGCCCGCGGGCGGACTTACTGAATGAGACAGACTCAGGCCCCGCCCGCTAAGCAGCCCGTGAGAGGGGGAGTCTGGGAGCTGGAGCTGGCGGTGGGCGTTCAGGGCGTTCAGGGTGTTTAGGTTGCTGTCTCCGGCCCTAACGCCCGCCCTCGCCCCTCCGCGCTCCGGCCAGTCCGCGTCGCTGGCCACCACGTTCAGGTTGCCTAGCGACCGGGCCAGCCGCGTGTTTAACAACTGGCTGCGGGGGAGGGAAGATGACATCACAGCGGCGTTAGTCCATCACGTTCCGGAGACCCTGGCCCCAGCCGTCTGCTGCAAACACTGGTTACCATGCCGACATACTCAACTTTTACATAGTAATCTCTGCATGGAGTGAACATGCAAGAATAAAAATAAAAAGTGACACTGCGTCGGTTTCACATACAGTTTAAAGTTAGTCCTGGACCAAGTTTTGTACAGAGAATCTCCATTCAGAATTCAATTAGGATTTATCTGTGCCTGCAAAACTGCCCCCTAGTAAATGAATTGTACCAATTCATGGCTGAACTCAAAGGGGCAGTTCACCTAAGAGGAATGTAGGTACGTTTCCACTGACTCGGACCAGTATTTATCCGTCCAGATGGTTTCACTGAGATTTGACAAGCGTTCGATATCCGGTACAGCTCACCCAGATACAACATACACCAACAGTTCCATGGTTTTGGGGCGCTCAATCAGACAAAAAAATTGAGAAAGAGATGGCTGTTGAGTTTTTGAAACTGCCAATTTTGCACAACAAAAGCTTGGGCCATTATAGGGGGCAAACTGCTGCAGACATCTGCAATACCTGCCAAATCTCAGCGAAACCATCTGGTTCAATAGATGGCTTGGGGTAAAGATTAATTTTCCACTTTTGTTTTGGTGAACTGCCCCTGAAGCCCTGAAGTGCTTAAAAACACCAATGCGGGCAGTGTGGGCGTCTTGGGCTGCGTCCGAAATTGCATATCATCTTACCATTTAGGATGTCAAAATAGTATGAGTTTGTCCGAAACCGGAGCTGCATCAAATAGTGTGCCAAACCGACCCCCCACTACAATCTGTGAAATTACAGCGTTCAAACTGCAGTATCCCATGGTGCATTGCGCTGGGTCACGACCCGAGCACGGTCAAATCAAAACAGTGAAAGAAGAAGTGAGAGCATGACCTTCAACTATTCTTAGCAGAACGTAGTTAAAAATCAATGGATACATTTAAGTTCTTCAATCTTTTTTTCCCGTTTTCCTTAGATAGTCACATCAACTAGCTGCCGTCATTAACACACTGCGCCTTAAGGTGGCTGCCTTCTATGTAGTACAGTCACACTGCAGTACTGCATGTGCAGAAAATCCATCTTACTTTTTTTACTCGTGTACTAAAGCTGCCGTATGTACACAGAATGATAGTGTGCATATATAGTGTGCACTGCAGTGTGCGAGTTTAGGCACAGCCCTGGAGCCCGGGAGTTTGAGACCCCCTGTCTCAGCGACCCTGGGGCAGGGCGTAGGCGAGACCCCGCCCACCTGTCCAGCTCCCCGTTCCCCAGAGACGATCTCGTCCTCTTTCTCCCGTCCACACTTTTGGCCTGGCAGCCCTGCAGGATGATCCTGTGCGGGACAGACGTCACACAAACGTCAGAACAACATCAGAGGAACGCTTTCAGCCCTACCTTCAGAACAAGGCTAATTAAAGACACGGAATTTCCTGGGGGGCAAAAACAAGCAACTTCTACAACAGTGATCTCCATTCCTGGTCCAGGAGAGCAGCAGGGTGTGCTGGTTTTTGTTTTTGCCTTAATATCAGCAACCGATTCAGAGCCAAGAAACCAGGTGGAGACTTAACTGTAATCAATGGTTTTAACTGAGCAATTAACTGGAGTAACAAACCCAGCAGAGCCCTGTGGCCAACCAGGACCAGAAACAAAGGTCTACAAAAACAGACCGCTATTCAAAAAATATTAATGCGCATAAAGTTACCGTAGAGACTGTGATGAAGACCTGGTGTGAATTTTATTCTCTTCCAATCTGCAAAATATCAGGAACAAAATCATATTAAAGATAAATGAAATTAATATGCTCCGATAAGCAGCGTTCAGAAGCAGCTTAAGCAGAGCCGCAAGCAGGAGGGGGAGGGAGGGGGGAGGGGAGGGGGGGGCAGGTGCACCAATCTCTGATCATATCTGGCACAGATCCCACTTCCAAAATGAGAAAACCCCCCTGAGACAGAGGTGGGCAGACCATAACAGCCACAGAATAATCAGAATTTCCAATCAAAGCCCATTTAACCTACAAGATTTCATTAAAAGTACATAAAATTTGAATTCCTTCATTTTAATGAAGTTACACCAGAAGGTAAAAAAAAAAAAAAAAAAAAAAAAAAAAAAAAAGGAGACAGTCAATTTGTTTCCTGAATCATTAAGAATCGCCGATCCCCAATTTCATGCGATTTGATGTTCTTGTTGTTGAAGTCATCACTGAACACTTGGCTTATGGCTTCTGATCGTCGTACGATCGAGCGTTTCGCTGTAGTGTCACGTGAGTTCACATTTACTGGAACACACAGCCGGTCAGCTGATTCGGTTTGAAATGAAAAGTAGTGAACACATCACCCCTCACACAGTGCTGGGTACTGCCTGTGCGTAGCAACCGACCAACTTTACCAACAAGCATTGTGGGTAATAAGTCAGCAGGTAAATGAAAATACGCATCACAGGAGGAATGAAATGGATTAACGAGTCACTTCCCCCTCCACACAGGAAGTTACTTCCCGGTCATCCACATACATGGTCACGTAGATCCCTGTGGTCATGGGCGGGGGTAAGACGCTCCATCCCTTAAATCCAAATCACTGAGCCACCATTCCCCACTCTTTGGGATAGAATTCCATGGAAATAATTCTGCTCCCTCCATCAAAAATTAATGTACAGAGGTAAGGATTTTCTTGGAATACTGTGCATTACAGACGTGTATGTCTGTATTCATAATCAGATTCCTCTTGAAGGTCGTTACAGGGATGTTTCTGAGCCACAGGCAGTCACATACAAGAGGAATACAAATCTGCAACCCCTGAATAAACTGAACTCATCAGCACTGCCTTGTACAAGGCAGTAAAAAGCTGGCTTTGAGGCTTGTGTCAAATCAGTCAAATGTAGTCAATGCATACTAGATCAATCCTTATTCACATTATGTGATCCATGTATTCATAATTGTAGTTTACGTAGCATTTATTCTATATAAGCATGTGTATACACACATTTATACATATACACATTTTATATAAATCAATGAATATTCAACCATTTTATAAACAAATTCATTCCTTGTTTATAAACCACATTGACCACACAGTGGTTTCCACACTGAGGTTCAATATTACAGGATGCGGTTCATGGTGAAAAGTCCACTTAAAATTTCATCAGCGAATATCCAGGCGTATAAATATTTTTTTCAAAAAAGAATACAAATCAATAAAAGAGCTAATTTAATTAAACAGCGCAATTGTCATCTTAGGCAGGACAGCATGTTGTGGCATAGATCTTAAACTGGGAAACTGGTTTAAGTCATTAGTCATTGTTAGTCTAGGTTAGAAAAGCTTGGATGGGGAAGGGGGTTGGAGTCCCCTGAAGCTCGAAGCACAAGGTCTGGGGCCAGTGGGGTATGCAAATTAAGGGGTGGGGTTTGTAAAAGGGGAGGGGCCAGTGGGGGACACTTACACCAATCAGGGGTACGCTCCGGGGGGAGGGGAGGAGGGGGGGCGGAACCGATCGTTACAATCCTAACCCGTCTATAGGGAAATGCAGGATGGAAGAGGGGCCACACACAGCCCACCAGAGGACAAGGCTACACAGAGAGACCAGCATGAGTGTCTGCCATCTAGGAAGGGGGGGAAGGGGGAAACATTCAAAACAAGACCACCAGAAGACACAACAGAACAAGACCACCAAAAAACACAACAAGGAAAGTGGAGAGACCGGACAAAATAATACAGCCAAGAAACCAAAAAACGGTCGTGTTTCCAGGGCGTCCGGCTCGAATCAGACCGGCCGATCCTTGAGCCATGGGACTCTCTGAATATGAGCAGCCCGACACCCTCAAACACGACCCCGCTTGTACCACCGTCCCCACTGAAAGACTGGGCCAGGGTCTACGCTGCGTTTTAAATCCCCTCTCAGAAGAACTGACCCTAAACTCAACCGCAGACGCAGGCTGATCCTGGATCAGCGCTGTAACACCTCACCCGCCGAGGTCCCGCTAAACCAGGAAGTCAAAGCAGACCCAGTTCCTGTCTTTAAATTGGAGGTTTCCAGCACACACAGCTGGACCGGGAAACTTTCAGCGGCAGAAATAATGACCAATTCGACAGCCGCCGTGTTCGCCAATCTGTCCGTACCCGCCGAGGGAGGAGTAATGGAGAACGGAGTTTACGGAAACGCCATTAATCTCAGAGATCACACCCTGCTGGGAATGGACCAGCTTGTTGCACAAGCTTTGCCTGGACTCTGTGTGAGAGAGATGTGGTTGAGTGGTTTCCAACTTTCCTCAAATAAATCATGTAGGAATATACTAATTAGATCTGCCAGCCTGTGTGCGTGTGTGTGTGTGTGTGTGTGTGTGTGTGTGTGTGTGTGTGTGTGTGTGTGTGTGTCTGGCCAAATAGAATTCAGGAGAACCAGTGTGCTTTGGTGTAATGTGATGTGACTGGCAAATAATGTTTTTTTTCTCCCCACCCAGAATAATGCTATGAACCTTCGTACTGTACTGTTGCTCATCACATTTTTTAATGCATTTGGGATCCTAGAGAATAGCGTGAATCTATTTGTCTGACCCAGTCCTACAGTGGAAACGATGACCACTACCAATAATAATTTATCCCCCTACTAAGGACTGGGGACATTTTGGGGGTAATGGTACAACACAGCCATGAAGCATATCATAATCACACAGAGCATACAATTACACAGTGGCCATGCATGTTCATGTTAATTAGGTTTATCATCATGCAAAAGGAGAAACAGGTTAAAAAGATTTTCCAGTATGTCCAGTCCGCTCTAAACCACTGCATGCACCTCCACCCTTGAAGTGACAAAAAAAACAAACAAAAAAAACAAAGCTTTCAGGAAACCAAACAAAAAAATCAAAAAGCCGTTTTGACAGTTAGCCCTCAAGGAAAGAGCTCAGATATTTGATAGTGCAAAACATCCAACTAAACTCCTAGCTCCTAGTTTGGATTTTCTCAGAAGCATATTCAGTTCCTGGCAGTATAAAAGGACTGAAGACTGGTAACTGCTCTACACAGGGTTTAAAGATGAAGCTCTTCAGGGCACAACTTATCCAATACCAAACCTCGCTTATCAGTCAAGTGCCAGACGTGCCTACTTCAACCACTCATTGGTGTCAACCGTGTGCTTGGCTGAGATAAGTGCCCATTCACTGTAAGAGGAAGCAGAATAATCTACCTAATGCAGTTTTGCGTGGCTGAACTTTCAATGGCACGAATACAAGTTTATCAATTTCAATCTATGGCACTGCTACAGAATGGAGAATATTCTAGAAAAGCTGGATTCCTGCTGCCATTACATTCAACAGGATCCTCGCTGGCTGCTAAAATGGCAGGAGCCAAGTCCTGCCAGCGCAGGAAACCTTGAACGGTCCCCGGTTTTCTCAGAAGGAGAATCAGACAGAATTGGGTCATCGTTTCGATCACTACAGCTGACCTTTCCCCATCGCGGCTAACGCAGTCTCGATGACCAGACGACGGTTTCGTCGCTCGAAGGTTTGTCACTTCAGTGAAAAGGCAGTGCATTCGCTTTTCAGCACGGCCACGGGCAGCCAGCGTAAACGTGAAACGCACTTACCTGCACGATACAAAAACCTTACTTCCCCCACCCCACCCTCAGTTTTGGGAACCCCCTGCTACCTTGTCATGGCCACCCAACAATCAGCCCACACGGAGCTGGGGCAGGTACAGCACGTTACGACCGTCTGCCTGTGGTGGTGGGGTGTGGAGGCGTTTATAACATCATTTAGGGCCGCACTCAGTGGACATGCACAATGCCATGGGCTCGAGTAAGCGACGTCCAAATTTCATGACGGGAACCCCCACTGTAGTTCTAGGGTTACGCACAAACCCAGGGGTGCCGGGGACAGCCAATCGGGCAGTGGTTGACTTTAATTCACTGCACTCCAGTGGGCCCTCACTGCCGCCAGGGACCTGTGGATCTGGGTTGTGGTTAAATTAGCCAGTGTGGGGTTCCTGGATGGGACAGCGCAGAATGGAATGGGGAAAGGGGGAATGCTGTTCCGGACGTGCCCATGGGTCATGCCTCCAAGCTCGCCAAGGAAGGGTCATTAGACCAAGCTCAGCATGACCTTCCATATTTTAGCGTCCATTAAAAAATTACAAAATAAACTCCTGGGTGAACATAAAATGCACAAGACTAACCCCGAAGAGACCGAGAGAGAATGTGGAATGAGATGAGCGAGGGTGGGTGGGAGCCAGTGGGCGTGGCTGAGAGGTGACACTCACGTGAGGGAGCCAGTGGAGGACCTGGCCTGCCTCTTGCTCTTCAGAGCCCGAAGCTTATCCCCCTGCGTGACCCCGTTCCTCTCGTCCTCGTCATTATACTGGAAACACCACAAAACGAATTAAACTACATATCCCAGAATCCCCCTGCACGACCCCGTTCCTGCACTCATCCTGCAACAGGCCACAATTCATTAAACTACATCTCCCAGAAACCCCCAACAAACCACTGTTCCTCACCTCTTACCCTGAAAACTGCTACAAAACTACATCTCCCAGAATACCCCTTCAGGCCTTTGCTCATTGCCTCATTGTTATCCTGCGAAATGGCTCAAAACGTATGAAACTTCATCTGCCAGCTACCTGCATGATCACATTCCTCACACGCACACAAAACCGTACATATCCCAGAATACCCCAGGAACCGTGAGCATCACTCACGAGCCCCATTTCCGCCTCACCTGTTCAGCCTCCTGTCTCCCTGCCGTCCTGTTCTTGTTGCTCCCGTTAATGGAGATGTCGTCCACGCCCGACAGGATCCTGGTGACGGCCATCTTGTTCAGGCAGTTCTCCTGTTCCATCTTGTCCCGATAGCAATCCCCCTCTGCCCAAAGGCCGGATTGTTTGCTGCACACACAATTCTCCACAAATTATTCACTCATTTCAGTCGATTGAAAGCACAGGGAAAATAAGTAGTGTTCGAAGGTAAAGGGGACAGGCAAGTCTTGTGGTATTGGGTGGAAAATTTTAACAAAACAAAAACAAGCAAAGCCATATTCATATTACATTCACATTAGTTATTCGTCTATAGCTTTGCGACCACGTCAGTAAAATTTTGGATGAGCTGCGAACATCCTCCCTCGCTTCACACAAACCGATATATATAAAAATATGACAAATTGATTGGCCCTCCCCTGCGGGCCGCTCCCCTGCAGGCCCCTCCCCTGCAGGCCCCTCCCCTGCAGGCCCCTCCCCCGCAGGCCCCGCCGGTTCCCTCGGGCACTCACTCCTCCACGAAGTTCTGCTGGGGCCCGATGACAGAGCCGGGCCGGCAGATGCGGATCCAGGCGATGGCCTCGGCCGCGGTCAGCCTGTAGTGCTTCATCATGTAGCAGCCAATCAGAGTGCCTGTTCTGCCCAGGCCGGCTGCAACGGGAGATCATTCACGCCTTTAGAGTCAAAATTTTATCCCAGATTTTTCATTTTCTCCCAGTTTGGAAAGTCCAACTGCAGGGCTTCACACGGCTGCCATTCAGGAGAGCACGAAGCAGCACAACCTTGCGCCAGCTAGCCCATATTTTCACTCCACAGCACAATAACAACAATAAATCATTTTTATCTTCACAGAACTTCCCTGTAAGTGTGCTGCCATGCAACAGGAGCGGTGCAAACGACCAAAATCAAAACTGGAAAGTCAGAACCCACATTTTATTAACTTTCACAGTTTGGGTGCCAATCCAATGCAGACAGGCCGGCAGAAGCCACAGTTCGGTTGCTTACTCAATGCAGACCAAGGTCGGCAGTAGCCTGTCTGAAGGGGAGGAAGCAAGGGAGGGAGGGGCAGGAAGTGGAAGTGAGTGAGTGAGTGAGTGAGGGAGGGAGGGGCAGGAAGCGGATGTGAGTGAGGGAGGGAGGGAGGGGCAGGAAGCAGAAGTGAGTGAGGGAGGGAGGGGCAGGAAGCCGACGTGAGTGAGGGAGGGAGGGGCAGGAAGCAGAAGTGAGTGAGGGAGGGAGGGGCAGGAAGCGGACGGGAGCGCGTACCTTTGCAGTGCACGGCGACCGCGCCCTCGGCGTTCTCGCAGATGTTCAGGAAGCGGTTGACGATGGCGTCGGTGGGCGTGCTGCCGTCCACGAAGAACAGGTCGTGGTGCTCGAAGCCCGTGTCGGTGAAGCGCCGCGAGTCGTACATCTTCTTGTTGAGCCGCACGATGGTGCTGACGCCGTGCTTCCTGAAGTACGGGAAGTAGGCCTCGGGGGCGTGGAGCGGGTATCCTGGAGCGCACCAAACCACCAATCACATCCCTCTCCACATCCGGCGGCACAATGCCGAGGTTGACGTTTGACAGTTAAGTTGAGTAAGCATCAGTCTAATCCAATCAAAGTACCCCTCCACATACCAAAGGTTTCACTCTGAATTCTGGGGTATAAGACATCTTAATCAACATGGACACCCTTAATATAACAGGCAATCAATTACTGGATGGGTCACCCTCAACCAGGGGTGCACAAGGGCCGATCAGTCTCAGGATTTTGTGCCAAATTCTGGTCTTAATCATATCTTATCTGATGTGTAGGAGTACTTGGTACAGCTACAGACTGCAAGTGCATCCTGATGATTTTACTGTGAATTACAGGCTGTCAGCAAATTAAAAACAAGACAATTGGTTGGAACAAAAACCAGACTGGCCCCTCGAGGACCGGAGTGGTGCACCCCTGCCCTATACATAACCAAAGTTTGGGAGTTCAAGACAATTTCACGAACGTGGACACCAGCCATATAACAGGCAAACTTGATTACTGAACGGTTACAAAAACAGGCCTTTCACTGTGGTTTTATAAAGTGGAGTATTCCTCAGGAGACAGCATTGGATGTGCTAGTTCCTCCGGTCATTACCGAAGACATGCCGGGACGCCACGTACCGTTCTCAATTTTGCTCTTTGGATGAGGGCCGCTGAAAGCCAGAAACTTCCCTGGAATGATCCAGTTAAAATCTCCGTTCTCCGCCCGCTATGGGGAATAGAGAAAGATCAAATCAATTACTTCAGTCTCCAGAAACCCTCTACACAAAAAAAATTAATAAATAAAAATGTCATGAATGTAATTACCTCGTAATGTTCATACTCCTCAACATCAAATTTGGAGAAGTCGAGCCATCCGAACTGCAAGGCCTGAGAGAGAGATGCACTGTGAGGGCAGAAGCCTGCTTTTCACCCACACGCCACAACCACACAGCCCAAACAAAACACAGAACAAGTACTGCGTGCTGAAGCATGCTGTTAGACAAAGGCCAGTGTTCACTTACACACTTGTTTACACTCTGTTTGCTTTAGTTACATGCAATAGCAGGGAGACTCCACCAGTCATCTGAGACTGACTGGATTTCCAGGCGATTAGACGGAGACCGTACCTTGCTGATGGCACGTAAACAGTCCAGGATGTTGAGATTGTACATGCAGGTTCCAAACGAAGCATCTCTGTTGAAGAAGAAATTTTCTAATTTTCAGACAAATCGCAAAGAAAAAAAATGGGTAATGGGGGAAAGAAATACAATGCCCTCATACAACCAACTACTGGCAAAATGGTTCAGGTCTCCATAGGTCATGTTTTCACACGCCACCATTTTGTGCCTGCCACCCCCTTCCTGTATTTGTTTGCCTAAAATTCCATAAAAAGCTTGCAAGAATATTTTGTAATAAAACTAATATGCAGCGACACTGAGAATTCCAGGGAAAAGGCCTTCCTGCTCTGGCTGTGGAACGGGCCACACCTGAAGGGCAGGTAGGTGGAGTTTCGGGACACCAGCAGGCTGTAGGCCTCCTCAGGAGACTTCTGCAGGTGCATCACCTGAAAGAGAATGACACAAACTTTACACTCCGAGCACGGGTCCTGATGGAGGCACAGCAATGCACTGTGAATGGAGTCGCCAGACAGACACACACACACACACACACACACACACACACACACACACACACACACACACACACACACACACACACACACACACACACACACACACACACACACACAGACAGACAGACAGACAGACAGACAGACAGACACACAGACACACAGACACACAGACACACAGACACACAGACACACAGACACACACACACACAGAAATTGGCTGCCATGCAAGGCACCAACCAGTTCGTCAGGAGCATTTGGGGGTTAGGTGTCTTGCTCTGGGACACTTCAACACACCCAGGGCAGGATTGAACCGGCAACCCTCCGACTGATGTAATGACAACATTACAGAAAGCTATTGCCCTACCTAAAGCACAAGTTGCATAACATTATTTAACGGAAGTCCCAGCCCAGAGAATAGTTGCCAAATCAAATGCCGTAATGAACACAGTCATGCAACACTGAAAATGCCACGTCGAAGACATATTTATTTACGCATTACATTTTAAATGGAGTTCTCAAAGCATGAAACAGCCCGTCAGGTCATGCATGGGTGTTCAAACTCAGGCCTGACACAAAGCCGAACACTCTTGACTTGTCCTCGCACCGCTAGTAAACAGTCGGCGAAAGTTAACACAGTTCAGCCGACCCCTGCTGATAAACGCAGAAAATAAGTCTCCCCGCATTACACTCCCAAATTGGCCTTCATTCATCACGTATAATGGCCAAAAGCTTCCGCTAATCGATGGATGTTTATGTTAAGCACAGCCATACGAGTTAATAATGTAGCATCGACGGCCGATTAATGAGCCATTAGCCAATAAAGTAGCGCTCGCCTTTCCCCCCAAACGCTGCAGGGAAATATCTGCCCAATTAAAAAGGCCGCTCTCTGCTACGCATAAATCAGGGTGGTATGGAATGATCTACTGCCCCGCGGATGGCAGCGATCGATGAGGATCATCTCCAGAGCCTGATTCTACTCAACCCGTCTCCATCACAGAGCTGACAGGGCCTAAACTCCTAAACTCCTAAACTCCGCCACGCGAGGACTCGCCACACTGTGGGCACGCTCACGCTCACGCTCACGCTCACGCTCACCACGGCGGCTCTGCTCAAATGCAGGCCTACATCATAACTAACACACTGCTGAACTGTCCAAGGACAGACAGATAGAGGGCAAACAGAGACCTCAGAATTACATAAGGTTCCAGCTGACTTTTGGTTTTTGGGCACTAAATATACTCTAAGGGTAAGGTTTTAAACAAAAGGTTAAAAAAATTTAATAATAATAATAATTTTAAAAGGTTGCATCAGCTGGAACCCATTCACTTTGCCGTCTTTGAAACTAATATCTAAAAACCACTCAGAACGAGGGCTGCGCGATGAGGAAAATATGCAATAACGTTGTTAAATATTGCGATGATATGACTTGCAATAAACAATTATTGAAATGTACAGTTCTAATGTCTTCCTGCTCTAGGTACACTGCTAACATGGACCCCTGACAATGAATAGCCCAGGTCCACTGAATAATTCTTTACATTTTTTTATTTTTTGAATGCATTATTACCAACATACTTTTATTGAAAAATTGCACATGAACAGCCAATCAATTGAACAGAACATCAAGTTAAGTAAATACTATCAATCACAGTTCAAGCAGTATTTTGCAATGTGTTTATCTTGCTTGTTCATAGCTCAGTGATGATAATTATACAATACCATGCTGCTCGAGATAGAAGCTTAGCATTCAACGGTCATGAAATGACACACACACACACACACACACACACACACACACACACACACACACACACACACACACACACACACACACACACACACACACACACACACACACACACACACACACACACACACACACACACACACACACACACACACACACACACACACACACACACACACACCAGGTTAAAGCAGAGCTAGGAGACCCAGTGAAGTCAATACACTTTTATTACCAAATAAGACCAAAGTCCTCAACGTAATCAAAAGCCATCTACCACCTCCAGCATCAGAATTGCAAAAGGGAACTGATCTCAGCAGTCATGGGATCCACCATCATTAACCACAGAAAGAGAACAGCCCCCACTGAGCAGCAGAAGCCCCCGCCCCCCTCCCCTCAAAGTCTCATCAGGTCAACAACAGGACCCTTTCTCCACATTTCACCATGAACCCTGCTTCTCTGTTTAAACACTGACAGTCCGACTGACCGGGGGGGGGGGGGGGGGGGGGGATACGAGAGGTTCCCTCAACACCGGCAGTGACCACAGCAAGCAGCAGCATGAGTCACGGGGGAGTTTCGCTCAGGGCCGGGGCCCACTGCAAGAGCAGGGTGGCAGCCTCACACAGGACATCCTCTCTCAGGAAATCAAGCCAATGTTTGCCCTTCATTACTTATTCAGCTCAATCATTTATCTTCCCTCGGGCATTTTTGCTAGCGTAGCGAGCCGCGCGCGTATCCTTGGCGATACCCTTTTCCCGCTGGCCCGACACAGCGGAGACGCGCCATTGGCGGATACAGACGTCTCCGGAAGCCGGGGCCGCAGCGATTGGTCGGAACGAAAGCCAGCCTGCCCCCCCCCCCCCCCCCCGGCCCCCGGCCCCCCTCCTCCCCAGGGGCGATGGAGCACGCTCCTGGTCAAAGGTAAGGCGATAGAACGGACTCAGCCCCCGGGAGCCCTCAGGTGATTTCTGACAGGCTCAGAGGTCGACTCCCTGTTCTGCAACAGTCCTGTGCAGCGCTGGCCAGTCAGCAAACCACAGAACAGCCCTCTAAAAATAACCCGTCCCGTCCGGAGGGCTTCAGCACAAAGAGCAGAGCAGGGCAGTGGAACCCAGGCCCGGGAGGACAGCACGTACACCGTTAAACTTGGTTTGTTATTACTGCTGTAATTAGCCAATTATCCTAACCAAGTACATACCCATTGACCATACTATAATGTTGCATTATAAGCGAGTACACACAACGTTTGACTGCGATTCATTATTAGCAGAATTACAGATACAACAACAAAATGCCTTAATGCACTTATTAATTAGCAGCATAAGCCTTCACTGAATGAGCGCACACACAGACACACAACATTTCCTGAACAGTCACGCCAATGCAAAGATCTGCATACTTACTGCATAGGAGCCAATCAGATAGGCCGCATTCGCTTGCTTCTTCTGGTCCCCACAAGTATAGAAAATTATTTTTTTCTTTGCAAGTGTATAGGACTGTTGGAGAGAAAGAGAGGGGGGATGGGATGGGGAAAGAAAAAGAAGTTTGATTTGATTGCAGTGAACACCCAGGATAATGTAACAGATAAAGATCTGCAGCCAACACCTGCACACAGAACATGTCCCAATCTGTGACCTTTACAAGACAAATCTTTAGCCCCATTAATGTTTAACCAGCTGCTCCCTTTGTAAATGCACCTGGCTGTTTGACCAACAGTTGGCATTATTTCTCATCAAATAAATCAATGGGAAAGCCTACTTTAAAAGGAAAAAGATATATAAAAGTTGGCCCATGACAAATGCTTAAAATATTACTTACAGCTCGTAGAAAACAGTATTTACTTTATTACAACGTTTGTTTAAAATAATGCATATACCATGGTCTAAGATTGAGGTTTTACAAGGCCAGTTGTGGCGCATAGCCATAGCTTAAGAGTGAGACGACTACAATAAAGAAAGCCAAAAACTACACTGTCCAAGGTCGCGTCAGGTTACGCTCAAGTCGGTCTATCCTTTACTGGATGCATGCACGCCACAAAATACGTCGCGCTGTGCAACCATTGTGTCACGTGCTCTTAACCAGGTCCCTAAGACGGCATCCAATCCAGACGCCGTTCGCATCAGCGAACCTGCGCACATCGCACCGCCGGATAAT
Organism: Conger conger; assembly: GCF_963514075.1. NCBI lineage: Eukaryota > Metazoa > Chordata > Actinopteri > Anguilliformes > Congridae > Conger > Conger conger. The sequence goes on from NC_083770.1 coordinate 11,646,805, forward strand.
GGGCCCAGACAAACAATCCAGCCGCTCCCATCACAGAACTGTATGGTTCCAACGGGTTTCCAAAAACTGCGACTTCCCCTTTACCAGCCTATAAACTGGATTGGGAGTTGCGACAACCGAAAATCCAGCGAGCCCACCGACGTTTTCTTGTGGGCAAAGTCGACTCCCACATGGTCATGGTATTGTGCTATTCCTGTCGAGCTGCCTGCCGCGCCGAGGCCACGCACTTACCTTCAATTTCTTGGTGAGCTTGCAGCAGAAGCGGTAGAACATGGCCAGATTGAGCGGCCCAAAGTCTGCGTAGAAACTGCCATGACACATACCAAAAAAATTACATTCAGTTCTGTAGCCTTCATAAAGACTTACTCCAGAGAAAAGTGCCATGTGCATCAAATGTATTTGGTTATAGGTCGCAGTTGCACGATAATCCTACGCACAGTCAAAGTACAGTTTTAAGCAAATTAACTTCAAGTTCTACGTTTTAAAACTTGGTCAGTGTGCCACTGGAATGAGAAAAAGATACTCCCAACAAATGCATTACAATATAATGGTTAAAATGCTGGACCATTTAGACACAATATAGGCCTCGGTGCTCAGTACTTACTTTTCATAGGAGAGTTCTTCGTCTATACAAAAATAATGCCTCTCTGGTGTGCTTTTTACTTTATGTTGGAGAACAGCAAAATAGAGTTGATCTGAAAGTGAGACACAAAACGAGACGCATTAGGACTGTGGCGCTGGGACGACTTAAACTTTGATCGCGACTATTTTGAGGACATTATCGTTTCCATTGGATACCGAGGTGGATGCACCACTCAAGCTTCTAATCCACGAAAGAGACCGAAAACTAAAGCTTCTGCTAACGAGTTGTATGCTATAGCCTAGGAAAACGGCTACCTCAGGCGACAAAAGTAGGCGTGTCAAGTGCACAGCACAGACACTTTCTCCTTCAGATTTAAATCTCCGTTTCCGGAAGCTTCAAAACAAAGCTACATTGTCGCAGACTTGTCACAACCCGCACAAAGTCGTTTATTTGAATCCTGCCATTTAGTCAGATAGAGGCCACACCAGTACACAAAACCTACAGTAACTTACCTTTGATGAATTCAATTGCGTTGTGCATCCGATTGTCCTCCATAGTTCCGAGTAGACGGCAAGAGACACAGCAAGTTCCCTTCCAATCTTAACTAATTCTTAACGACCAAAGATCAAAAGAAAAAAGGCTATATAGCTAGCCAACTAACACAGAAACGAAAACGTCATACGGGCGACACTTACAATAGCTTTGTTTAAAATTAGGAAAAGGTCTTAAGTAAAATAATAGCTGTACTTTTAACGTTAGCTAGCGATTTAAGCGTTTAACTTGCCATCAAGACATGCAACGGCTATCCCCGCAACGCCAAGATGACAGGAAATGCTGCGCCTATTAGCCTATGGTTATTTAAAAAAACCGAACTACTCAGATTCAGCTAGTCTACACACTAAGTGCATATATCCTCTTTAATTCATTTCACTGCCCCGCTGTGGTCAGAATAAAGCAATAGTACAGGGCGAACTATGCACAGGACAGTTCTCTGCTGGGTTGCCAATCCGTATCACACGCTAGAAAAAGTAGAAGCCGCATACCAAACCCCCCTCTCTCCGCCCAGGGTCTGAAACTCATTTAGCCCCTCCTCAGACGTGCTCCGCGCGGACCCGATTGGCTGCGCGCTGCAGCATAGCCTATCCCGTTGAACCACTCCACCGCCAATCATTTCGCGCAAATCGCGAGAATTTCAAGTTCTGCGGAGGAGACACAGGATATTCTAATTGGAACGCAGCCCAAGCCGTTGCTAGGAGAAAAGCTGCGCTCGACCAATTGAAATTCACTTATACTTGCAAAGTACTCTTTGATTCCAGCTATTCAATTTCGAAGGATTTGCAGGCCTAAGCGATTATATGGTTTGTAGAGAGAATGAGAGCGTCGGATTATGTTGCTTTGAATAATTAATATAATGCAGGTATCATGTACCAATAAAACATTGCATGTAACCACTGGGGTTAAATCAGTAAAATAGCTATTTCAAATAATGTCTTATCATACCAAAGGCAAATCAATGCGTTTCATCTACGTAGCAAACTACAGTGAGTACAAGCCAATATATTTTAAGTGTCTGGTCATTTGAATTAATTTAAACTTCACAAAATTGTCAGTACGTAGGTCAGTATGCAGTCTACATGTAATTTGCACATAGGCCTACTGCGTTGAATAACCTTCAGTCATTATTTTCTCCAAACAAAACAAATGCATGTGTTCAGTGCACACTAAAATAACACTATTAAATATAATTGCAAAACTAAACGAGGAAATAATGTTAACCCCATATGTGCATGGATATTTGCATATTATTTCGCAGAAATGTAGGATAGTTCTACTGGGCCTATGATTTACCTTTAAATTATGATGACCTTCATACATACAAGAGGTTGACGTGGTGATATTTAATGCCTGCCTCAAACTGACTGAATTTATATTGACAACAAATGTATCCACAGAATAAACAAGACAATTACTTCGCCATTAGCACCAGTCACAGGTTACCAATACAGAAGATGCTGCCTGGATTCTATATACCACAATCCAGTGCGAAAATCAGTCATGTGCCAATAAGGCATAATCTGCCCCTGCCACAGCGCTAGTGGTGGACTGTTGGCGGTCTCTTGGACTTGGCTCTGCGGTCACACGGCCAGTGGTGGTCGCCCTCACATTGTCGCCTGCTGGCCCTCGCTCAAGAACAGCCTATTGATGGGATCCAGTGAACCCGGCCAAGCGGAGGAAACGGGCCTCAGCGACTCAGAACCCAAACTCACACTGGCAGTTGAGCCAATATCAAACGTTTGAAAAATCGTTGATTACATTTATTTAGCCTCCTATTAGACAATATTCCTAACTTTGTCAGGCCTGTTGGCCAATGCGTATAAAGGCACGCACGGTGACGTTACACTTGCCCAGATTGAGTGTTGAAACTCGTAATATCCTATCATTATCTAGACGTGGGCTAGAACTACTCTTAAAATTAAATGGCTTAATTTCAGCCAACATATAGGTGACAAGCTTAACATATAACGTATATAATTAGCAGTTTTGTCTTGAACAAATCGATTGGTTGGCTATGATTTGGGAAATCTTACGTCGACGAAAGCTTAATTTCATGCATTTAAAAAAAACAGGGAAAAAAAATAAAAAAATACAACGGGCTTTAAATCTCAGCGAGTGCAGGACTGTGACGGAAAGCCGAGCATGCCTTATCTTGCAGTTGCAACACACCAGCACAAACAAACTACCCAACTGGAGAATCGGCAAGCATGCGGAGTTGGCAGAAGCTTTGACTTGACCTATAGGCTAAATAAACTTCAGGCACGTTGGCTACGTTTCTTTTCTCCGCATAAACCTGACCGAAAGAGTGCGACTCAATTTCAATACCAACAAAAAAAATTCTCTCAACTTGATCGCCTCAGCCACCACAATTCACAAAAAATACAAAGAAAGAAAGCATAATTATGCACTTTCGGTGTGGATCTAAGAAATAATTCGGCCAGTCAAACATCACTTGCAGGCTACACGTGATACTGGTTACATTTCTCAAGAATGGAAATGCGATATTAGCTTTAATGTAGCAAATTGACTTGGAAGTTGCAAGCTTGCTATGTGGAACTAAACACATTAGACGCTGAAGATGTAGCTGTAAACTTCAGGATGCGATTAGCAATGCCTTGGTCACATCCCACTGCCCAATGCTAGACGATGGTTCTGAAATGCCTCTGAAAATATAGCTACGTCCAAGAGTGAATAGTTTACCAGGACTGCATGCATTTACTAGCGAAAACGGCTGAAGTCGCCATTTTAGGCCAAAAAACCGATGTGAAATATTTTTTTATAAGCAGGGGGGAAAAAATCCCTGAACGGAGATATCTTTTCTTTTAAAACAAATGGAACCTGAAGTGTTCAAACACCTCCGAGATAAAAGGGGGGCGGCGAGTGCATTTTCCGCTCTTACCAGTTATGCCAATGTAAATGTCGGACCTCGGCTCCGCCTCTTCGCGTTTGGCTGCACAGCGCTTTTTCCTCGTCTCGGGTCGCCTCCTTTCGCTTTTGCGCTTCATTCTTCTTTCACGAACGAGCCGCTAACGTGCGTGGAAAATGTGTGCAAAAAGAAAAAAAGTTGAAACACTCGAAAGCATTGAGCGCATCGGCGGGTTGTGCATGCAGTGGGCTACTCTCCGCCTGCCGTCCGCAGCCGTTACAATCGCGGAGCAGCTGTTCGCTGCAGCCCTGTGTTTGCTCTTCTGACGTCTAAAAACGGGGCAAGTTTTGTATCCCAGACTCTGACGTCAGCAACGCCAAAGGGGTTCACTGAAGTTTGAACATTTCCCATTGTATAATGCAACAAAGCGGGACTAAGACGGGCCAGTGCTGCAGGAATCGGCGAAACACGTATTACAATCACAGCATAATTTATGCGTAAATTAAATGCGCACGGTAATCATTCGTTGTGCAAAATAAATCAAAATGCCTATTGGTTTTCAACCAGAAAACACACTTCATGAAATAGTGTCACAAAGGACAAACCTCCTATCACCAATCAGGAATGTAAGCTGCAAACGAAACAAAAACCCGAGTTATAAAAAATAAATAAAAATGTCTGCAGAATATTCGTGTTAAGGAGGAAGAAGTCTGTATTGCAATCATGTTGTGACTACAACACTTAAAAATAAAGAAAAAAAACACACTGCTTCTCCATAATCAGATGAGTACAAAAATGATTTATTGGTGAAGTCTCCAGGTAAAAAAATGATAGCTTTAATAGACAGTTAAATACAGTTCAAAGCGCTTGTGTTTATTGCAGTTGCCCCGCCCCCAACCGTCACCCCGCCTCGCCCCTTATGGCTTTCAAACATGGATTATCTTTGGCTGATCGCTGAAGTCAACGGTTTCCACTCCGGCCAGCTGCAATAGCCAGTTTATAGGCATATGGTCCAGTCGATTCGAGTCAAAGTGCGCAAAATGAACCTCAGAACCTGCAGGAAAAAAATAAAAAAATACACAAAATGTTTTTGAAAAAAATATCGCGGTGATTTGGCTGTATTTAGGCCCCATTCTGGTGCACTAAATACGGTATGAAAACGGCAACAAAAACCTAATTAAACCAGTCTTGGCAAAACAATTGGGCTCCAAAATAAAACTTGACATGCAAAGTTGATTTTCTGGCAGGAGACACCAATGGAAGCCTCTGGGATACCTGAAGCCTTTTAAAATGCAGGGCTTGTTTGCTGACACTAAAAACACTGATTTATTAAGCCATAACATTAGAGCAGTACACAGCCCTGCTAAATTGATTACCTGCCCATGGATTCAATAACATAAATAATTACAAAATGATCCAGGGACAAACGGACATGAATTATATTCAAGGCAGTAGAGCTCTGTGGCTGTTATCAGTGAAATACAGGTTCCCTGTGATGACAGAACAGGCGATGGAAACCAATCAGGTGTCATCTTTGATGGGATACCTCAGTGCCAAAAGGCAGGGCTGCGTGTGCAGTCTGCAACCTTAGCTGATGCTTCCGGAAAAATGTCAGATCAGGGTATGATTGACTTAATTAACTACCCGAGTTTAGAAGTTGGGCTGGAAATCGTGAAATGGATTGGCCTTGGAAAAGCCGCCTGAATTACCTGGGCCTACAATGATGGCCCCGCCCTGTTGGAGGGGATCTCCTTGGAAATCGAAGGCGGGGCTTTTCATGGCCAGCCACAGGCTGCTGACCGTGCCCTGGAGCATGCTGGACCTCACGTGACGACACCGCGAACCTGAGAACACGGCAGCAAATTTCCTCTATTACTGGATATTTGTCACACTGAATGTGTGATATTACACATATATTATATTACACAAAGGGAACCTGAGTAAACGAAAATCGTATTTTAAAAATGAGTTCTTAATTGAAAAAGTTTATCAAACCGCCCATATGTGGAAAAAGTAATCGCTCGCTTAAACTTGACGGCTGGTTGCATGATTGCATCCCCTTCAGCAGCAATGATTGCAACCAAAAGCTCAGTCAGTATCTCCAGTCGCATACAGTAGCAGTGGTGGAATGTTCTGGAATGTTTACAGACCTGCTTTAATTCAGACAAATTGGTGGGTTTTTCAGCTTGAACTGCTCATTTGGAACAATGGTGAATCTTCCCGGGAGTGACCAGCCTGCCTGAACGTCTACACGGAGGCATCAACAACTCATCCAGGAAGTCACAAAAGATCCCAGAACAGCATCCAAAGAGCTGCTGTACTCTCTAGCCTCAGCGAAGGTCAGTATTCGTGACTCCACAAAAATAAAGTGACTGGGCAAAAATAGGACTCCTGGGAGAGTAGCAAGATGGAAACCACTGCTAACCTTGAGAAACATCAGTGTAAGATAAATTCCAGACTGCCTGATCCACAGGCCTTTTGGGATAATGTTCTATGGACAGATGAATCAAAAGTAGAACGTTTTAGACACCACAGGTCCCATTATGCCCGGTGTAAATCACCTCTACAGAATTTCACAGTAAGTACATCATACCAACAGTCAAACGTAGTGATGTTAGTGTGATGGTGTGGGGATGTTTGCTGCCTCGGGACCTGGAGGACTTGCCATTATTGAAGGAAACATGAATTCTGCTCTGTACCAGAAAGTTCTTAAAGGAGAATCTGTCCATGAGCTGAAGCTGAAGCAAGATTGGGTTATGCAGCCGGACAATGACCCAAAACGCAAAAGCAAGTCCACATGTGAATGGCTGAAAAGAAACTAAATTAAAGTTACGGGTGGCCTAATCAAAGTCTTTAATTTAACTCAGTAGAGATGCTGTGGCAGGACCTGAAACAAGCAGTTCACAAAACCTACCAATTTATCAGAATTGAGCAGTTCTGCAAAGAAGCGTGGGCTACAATTCCTCCACAGTGATGTGAAAGGCTGACTTCAAATTATAGGATGGGCTTGGTTGTAGTTATTGCTGCTAAAGGTGGTGCAACCAGTTATATTTACTTTTTCACAGGGGTGATATAGGCGTTAACTTTTTTCAGTAAATAAATGAAATAATTCTAAATGTGTTTTGTGTTTACTCTGGGTTTCCTTTTGTCTCATATTACATTTTTGTCTAAAGCTCTGAAACCATTCAGTGTTGCAAATACGCAATAATGGAGGACATCAGGAAGCCACTTTTTCACGCCACTGTACGATGTGAAATGCCATTTTCCAGTGAATGAATAGCATCATTCTAACTGGGACTTGAACCTGCGACCTTGAAGGTCCAGAGAGTAGCACTTTAAGTATCGCATCCCATGCCTCTGTGAAGTAAAACTATTACCCGATTCGGTGAAAATCTCTCCTCTTCTCATCCCCAGTCTGGTATAAACCTTCCTTTCAGGATCAACATATATTTCATGGGGATACTTCGTCAATGCACAGAATGGCTGAAACATAGTAAAAAGGGAAGTTGAAATTATTCTTAGTGTTGAAAGTATTCTTAATGTTTCAAAATGGCAAAATTCCAAATTTAGGCGATCAAATGATCTATAATGAATAATTAATAGGCCTTTAAAGTCTCTGAGACTGGTTCCAGGTCTAAGCACAGTGATACAGTTGGATGTTTGCCAGCCCAATTCAAAGAACTTGCTTTAGTAATTCAACCTCAATTAGATGACCAATGATATGAACCAACAACCATCTGCTGTAGTCTAGTGATCCAGCAGGAAACTGCTGCCCTCACTAAACAATGGTTCGAGGTAGGACTGTTTATTCTAAAAGATTTCATGCCACAGCCTGGTATTTCATGGATCTATTGAAAGGCAGTCAGTAGCATATCTGTAAAAGTATACTGTAGCAGCTTGTTTTCATTCTTCCAATGAAATGATAGATAATGCAAAATCCACAGTGAAAGTAATATTTGCCACTGCTTAGGTTAAGCACACTATAATACCTAAATACTGTACCTCAATGTGATGGTGAGATGACTGCCCAATCACAACCAATCTGACATCAGCACTCTGTATAAACAAAGACCAACAAAAAAAAAATGTCCACAAAGTAGGCCGACTCACTGAAATAACTGCTTTATACATTTGCATTCAACTGAAGTCACGCTGTTCTTCAGTGAGGGAATACAGTCGAACTTCATTCTTAAAATAACTTTGTACAATAGTCTAGAGGATCACATAATTAAAGTACTGCTGAATGCACAGTGAGAAGCCATCAGTCTCAGTTTCCATACTGACCATGAGTGATTTCTTTGGGATTTTGGCGAGGTCTTCAACATACTCTCTGCACGTGTAGCACAAGAAGTTCTGCAAGAATAAATATCGGAATGCATTGGAGACACTTCTGATCTACCAAGTAGTGACATTTTGCGAGCACCACCATTATTAGCTCGAGCACCACCTACAGTAGAGTTGTCATTTAAAAAAATCTAAAGTTTATGTCTGGGAGTTATTTCCATTATACATGACCCCAACAAAACGTGCCCAGCGGATGAAAGTGCTATTTATGGGTTTAGTAAAGGTCTGTTTTATGATCGACTTTGTTTCCCCACAAGTCTTAAGTGCAGTATAACTACCGTTAAATATTGTCATAATTAAACCGATTTTATTTGCTAGAGGCAACACATTCCGGAGGCTGGTTCGGAGACACACGTCTTTAAAAATAATTTGGTTGTTAAACTCACTACACCGATCAATTGGCCAATTGTTTATAACCAGTTTGATTAGTACTTTTGCTTTTCATTTTTGCATTTATTGTTTACAGTAGCTATTATTATAAAGTATTACCATATGAACGCTATATCCTACTACGTTTGACATGAAACAAATGTGTTTTACCTTAACGAAAACGATGATTGATTTCTTCTCCTGATATAATCTTCTGAAAGGAATACAGTTTCCCAACCGATCGTGAACCAGGCAGTCTTCGACTTCGGAGAGGTGCACGTTTACCGGAGGATTCGGCGTCCCCTGCTGATTCCTGCCGATTTGTTGCGTTACTGGTGGTCCGGTCGCCATTGTAGCTGGATACAGTGCAGTTTTCCAGAAGCCATGACAAGTCCGCAGGTTATTTTAGGACTCCCCGCCCGTCTCTCAACAGGAACTTCGATTCCACGCCCACTTTCATGTTGAATGTTTTGCATATACATTTAAAAAAATTATTGAAAAAAAAAAAAAGTCATAATCATGTTATACAGTGGAAACATAGTGTACACTATTACAGTTTACCTGCCAACTATTTTCGTTGAACTTGAACTTGACTGGAGAATAACCGAGATTAGATCACGGTGTCTTTTATTTTGGGCACAGGGGAGAAAATGTGCATGTATTCTCAGGATCTCAGTGGAGGGGAATGGATGTAAGATCTGTCAGTGTATGTGTGACATTTTCTACTGAAAATACTGCTGATTTCCATCTTGCAATACCATGGCAACACCCAGACAGCTACATATTGCTCTGTCTGGCGTGACAGATGTGATATTTTCATATGATATAAGCTACGTAGCCGCAATGACAAACAAATATCAAATATACTCGTAATTATATGACTACAGAAAAACATCAAAGCACGCATTTGAGAAACTCTGGAGAGACGCAAAACTACTTCGTTGCCAGGTAGTGGGCCAGTGTGATTGACAGCGCACATTGGTTCACAAGTAAAGCGCACAAAACAGAACGACAGGAACTCTCCGCCAATCATACGAGCAGAAATGCAGGTCCTTCGATGAAGGACAGGGGATTATCCAATGATGAACTGAGAAGAGGCAGGACTTCCTTCCCATTGCTCATACCGGAACTCTTTCGAGAGACAGCACCCCCCCCCCCCCCATTTGATGTGTGTATATTCATAAATTTTGTTGATAGTACGTTTTGTGTAAAGAAATTCTGGACTGCCTGGCTGTACAGCACGCGCAGATTATGAGAGAACGAAGCGAAGGTGGTCGGCACCGCGCGAACTGGTGAGGAGGCTCTTGGGAAAGCTATCAATATAACACTTGCTAGCTGGCTAACTGTGCTTGTTCCAGTCCTTTGAAATTCAGTGTTTGAAAGTTGTTTTCGTACAGGTTACTCGGTGTTATTAGCCACCTTAAAAACCCTCATCAATTTTGGTTCTGCTATGTACTTAAACGCAATTATGTTGGTTTTTAACCACGCATTCAACATAAACAGCTATCTGGTTGGCTAGCGAGATGTCTTGACGTGATATGAAGTGTTTCTCTGTTTACAGTCATCCGGCTAACTGGCTAAGTTGCATTAAAAAGGGCAATGTGTGCAACCAGCAAAGAATGCCTACTTCAAACTCTGCATGGTGGTTTGCGACACAGCTAGCTAGAAATCAAGTAACCTATGGCTGGAGGTGACTAAGTTAACTAGCCAACCAGGTATATAGCTATATGGCACTATCTGATATTCGCCATCGAATTGATATTTGATTATATCTAAAATCCATTGAAACTATTAAAAAGTAACCAGGGACCTTGGACCAGGGACCTTGGACTTATTAAGGCTGGACATACCGAGTACCCAGCAAAAATATTGACCTGGCTACAATCACACTTTTGACAGTTCACTGCCACCAACTGCCATGTATGAGCGCGTGAAGTAAACCAGTAAAAGCTATTGTTGCGTCACTATTTTCGAGCTCCATCAATGTAAACAATGGAATGTTCAGTGAAATCTGTCTGTTTTTGTGCCGTCGGGGTCCAGCATTTTAACATTGATGGAATGCTGGTAAAATGAGCGCTTAAAAGCCACAAAAACAGTCATTTTGTCACATTAAAATTCCACCATAGCAGAATTATTGTCCACAACACGTTAATTTAAGATTAAACTGAAATATTAATCATAATATTCATGTTGATTTCCGGAAATAAATTTTTCGGTTGTCCTCCCGAGTAATAATGGCCAGTGATAATGAGACTACTACTTTCTGGTTTTCAGAGTGATTTATGTTTTTAAAGGGGATCTGAACTTGTCCGCTGTCCTTGTAAGCTGTAACTGGTCCTTAAGGGTAGTGACAGAGATGTAGCCAAGCTGACAGTCTGTGATACTGGATGTCGTCTGACTGCGACTGTGACCATGCACAAATGCATTTCAATTCAAGTCCTTGGCTCCACAGCTCCACAGTTTACAGTGTAGTCCTTTGACGGATGCTTTTAACCAAAGTGCCTTAGATAAGTGCATTTAACCCTGTTGAGCGAACACCAGTCGAGCCGCAGATGCAGTTCAAAGTCCACTAAGTGTCACGGTCGTGATGATGCGTGCAGAATCGAGGTGGAGACGGGTTCGGCTCCTTCAAATATAAGTTTTACTTCGCTGGTATTTAAGTGACACTTTTATCCAGAGTGACACAAGTGCAGAGGTCAGGAATCAAAGAGCAGGAATTCCCGGCAGGGGAACGCGTGTACTCCCCGGAGGGTCAGCAAGTGGAAGAACAGCCGACCCCACCAACAGCTTTCCTCTGTGCTTGAGTAGAAACATTGATTGTTTTTTGGGCTGGTCTGGGCCTTTAGGTCTGGTTGAGGGACTGTAGGGGGTGCTATGAAAGGGCCCTCTCCCTCAGACCCTGTCCGTTCTCTCTGGCTGCTCCCTTCTACCCTCTGCTGGGACTTTCCCCGAGAAATAATCAATGTTTAACAGCCCACCGGTTTGTTCAGCGAACCCGTGTGTCCCTGGCTCTGGTCGGTTGCTGTTATTTTTGGAGACCTGGTCGAATCGAGCGGATGTCACGGTTGAACGTGAACGTGTTGTGAGCCACGTGGCAGCAGCTCGATGTTGCGTTGTCGGTGGATTCTGTTTCCTGGTTCTGTTACCAGGTAGTGCTGGTAAGTGGGGCGACATGGCTCAGGCAGTAAGAGCAGTCGTCTGGCAGTCGGAGGGTTGCCGGTTCGATCCCCTGCCCGGGCTGTGTCGAAGAGTCCCTGAGCAAGACACCTAACCCCCAAATGCTCCTCACGAGCTGGTCGGGGCCTTGCATGGCAGCCAATCGCCGTTGGTGTATGAGTGTGTGTATGAATGGGTGAATGAGAAGCATCAATTGTACAGCGCTTGTACCCCATATAGTGATGTCGTGGACGAAGTGCTGAGTGTTATCATCTGTGTGATGTGAATGGTAGTGTGAGCACGTGATTGGTGGTTCAAGCCCCACTGTGGCAACAATAAGATCTGCACAGCGGTTGGGCCCTTGAGCAAGGCCTTTAACCCCACATTTCTCCAGGGAGGATTGTCCCCTGCTTAGTCTAATAAACTCGAAGTCGCTTTTGATAAAGGTGTCCGCTAAATAACTAATGTAATGTTGTGACAGTTATCTGAATGTTGGAAGGAGCTGATTTATGTTAGAGATTTTGATTGAATCCAGGCAGCCACTGGAAGTCAGTGAAGGATGCTCTAAAGTGGGTCAGGACCCAAAATGGTGTGTATTCGGTCGGTCTCAGGGCGGCCTGTAGTAGTGGTTAAGGTCCATGACTGGGACCTGCAAGGACGGTCCTAGTTGTAGCCACAATAAGATCCGCACAGCCGTTGGGCCCTTGAGCCAAGGCCCTTTACCCTGCATTGCTCCAGGGGAGGATTGCCTCCTGCTTACTGCTTATTGTCAACTGTATGTCGCTCTGGATAAGAGCGTCTGCCAAATGCCATTGTAATGTAATGTGGGTCTTGGGTTGAGTCTGTAGTCCATGAGGCCATGCTAGTATGTGACAGCTCACTGGAAGGTACAAAGTTTTGGTCCCGATATTTAAAGGTATTTGTATATGTATTTATTTGGGCCCCATTATTAAACATTTAAAAAAAAAAGAATGAAATAATAATGGGCTTGTGATTCTGTGATTGTGGATGGCTTCATGAGGTCTTTAATGATTCTGAGGGTTTTCTGCTGCACAGACTGTTTCCTGTCTCTGGTGTGTCGGGTTAAACATGCTCCACACCTACATTCAGGTGCTCAGTTGAGGAAAACAAGGTTTTTCTATTGTGTGTGTCTACCAAGCCACACCAATCAAGAGTTTGAAATGCCCATCAGGTCGAATGGGGCCTTTAAGGACAGCGTTTAATTAGCATTTGTTCTTTTTTCGTTTTTGTTTGTGTAATTATTATCACTACTGTTTGCGTGCCGGGGCCATTTTTCATCCTTGAATGCGAAATCTTGTTTGAGCGCTGAGTTGTTATTGTTATTTTCAGGTGAACCTCAGTTGATTGTAACCTGCTGTGGGGCCAGGGATGAACATTAGTCACGGTTAAATCTGCTCAGTGCGTGAAATGCTGGCAGGCTACGAAACGAATGCATGTCCTCCACAAAAGCCCACGGCAGAGTTTCCTCAGAAATGGACCAGAAAGACTAATCTAATTTGACTTAATTGTGTGGCGTTCCAGACAAATTAATAAAAAAAAAAAACCTGAAGCACGTTTTTTTTTCTTCTTCCTTTCTAGAGTTTCCCAGAGTCTTCTATATGGGCCATCTCCTCTCGAAGAATGGTAACCGCGGTAACCGCCTGAAGAAGAGGAAGAGGAAGCTTCTGAAGAGGAAGAAGAAGAACTGCTTCCTGCAGGGGCCGTGCATGCTGTGTTTCATCGTCCACGGCAACAGCGGGAGCCTGGGCGGCGGGGGCGGCGGGGGCGGGGCGGGCGCGGCCGAGGACGCGCAGAGGTCGGAGGTCGCCAGCGGGCCGGACGACTGCGCCAGGTTCCTGCTGTCGCCGCGCGAGCTCGCCATCTGGGAGGGGCTGTCGGCCGTGCCGGCGCGGCTGTTCCGGGCCACGCCCGCCTGCGAGTACGCCGAGATGGTGTGCAAGAGGAAGTGCGCGGACGTGCGGCGCTGCGCCCCCTGCAAGCAGCCCCGCTGCTGCCCCGCGCAGGACGGCTCTGAGCCCGGGGCCGGGGCCGGGGCCGCCGGGGCCGACCGCCTCCCGCTCCCCCTCTGCCCCCTGCCCTCGCCCGCGTCCTCCTCCTCCACGTCCTGCTCCTCCTCGTGCTCGTCCTCGGAGGGCGTGTCCGGGGCGGGCCCGCTGTCCGATTCGGGGGACAGCCCCGGGAGCACCAGCAGCACAGCGGCGGCCACGCCCCCCGGCTCCTCCCCGTCCTGCCACCGCGACCACGCCCCCGGCGACGCCCCGGCCGGGGAGAGCCCCGCCGACGGCTCCAGCATCAACCACCTGCCTTCCTCCATCCTGCTGAAGGTGAGGGGCGTGCTGGGAAATGTAGTTTTCATGCTGTGGTGACGTTGCTCTGCTGTTTCGGCCCAAAGGGGTTTTCCCTACTCAGGTAGCGAGCAACACATAGTGGAAGCGTTCGTGTAAACCAGTGGTTTCCAACCCTGTTCCTGGAGATCCACCATTCTCCACTCCAACTCTAACAAAGCACACCTCATTCAACAGCTAGAGCAGGGCTGCCCAACCCTGTTCCTGGAGATATACCATCCTGTAGGTTTACACCCCAACGCTAACAAAGCACACCTCATTCAACAGCTAGAGAACTTGTTGAGCTGCTACTTAGTAGAATCAGATGTGCCAAGTTAGGGTTAAAATGAACCTGCAGTATGGTTGACCTCCAGGAACAGGGTTGGGAGACACTGGCGTAAAGTCAGTGCAATATCCAGGGAATGCTCACATGGGTTCAGGTCCTGGGACTGAGAGGAACATCAGAATGCAGCTGCTTGCCCCATTGTGGGAGTACTCTAAAGACACCCCTCTCTGCTGCAACACGGGGTCAGAACGGTCACTCAGTACCACGACGTAACGTCCTGGCCTGCTGAGGGTACGAGTGCATACGCCCAAACCTCACGTACCCAAACCGTATACCCCAGGCCATTACCGAACCCGTCACTGCTGCCTCCATTTCCCTTCTTCTGTTCCCTGGCTTTGTGCGCCTGAACATTGATGGACACCGGATAACCTTCCTGGTGTGGAGTCGGGGTGAAATCTAGCTTTATTGCTTTTTTCCCCAAATGGAAATTGGAGTCAACAGGCCTGTTCCCGTGCAGCTCAGAGTGCCGCAACTGCGAGTGCCGTTCATGTATTATGCATCGAACCGCCTAGCCAGTCCTCCATTACTGCGGGCATTAATATTGATAAATAAATGAATTTGTTTCAGAGCACAGATCGGAAACAGGATGCTTCTGTGCTGTGCCTGTTTTGCCATGTCATTTGTGATGTCATTCCTTTGTGATGTCATTTTTTTAACGATGTCATTTGTGATGTCGTTTTCCCCCGCCTGCAGGTGTTCTCTCACCTCTCTGTGAAGGAGCGCTGTCTCAGTGTCTCTCTGGTCTGTAAGTACTGGAGGGACCTGTGTTTGGACTTCCAGTTCTGGAAACAGATCGACCTGAGTGGCCTACAGCAGGTGAGAGTCCTTCTGTCCCAAACCACCATCCCCTCTCCCTTACCCACAGCCCCCTGCCCACTGCCCGCTCCACCTACACACTATCCACTACCCCCTGCCCACTGCCCACTCCCCCTACACACTATCCACTACCCCCTACCCACTGCCCGCTCCCCCTACACACTATCCACTGCCCCCTACCCACTGCCCGCTCCACCTACACACTATCCACTGCCCCCTACCCACTGCCCGCTCCACCTACACACTATCCACTGCCCCCTACCCACTGCCCGCTCCACCTACACACTATCCACTGCCCCCTACCCACTGCCCGCTCCACCTACACACTATCCACTGCCCCCTACCCACTGCCCGCTCCACCTACACACTATCCACTACCCCCTACCCACTGCCCGCTCCACCTACACACTATCCACTACCCCCTACCCACTGCCCGCTCCACCCACACACTATCCACTACCCCCTACCCACTGCCCACTCCCCCTACACACTATCCACTGCCCCCTACCCACTGCCCGCTCCACCTACACACTATCCACTACCCACTGCCCGCTCCACCTACATACTATCCACTACCCCCTACCCACTGCCCGCTCCACCTACACACTATCCACTACCCCGTGCCCCCTACCCCCTACCCCCTACCCACTGCCCACTCCCCCTACACACTATCCACTACCCCCTACCCACTGCCCGCTCCACCTACACACTATCCACTACCCAGTGCCCCCTACCCCCTACCCACTGCCCGCTCCACCCACACACTATCCACTACCCCCTACCCACTGCCCACTCCCCCTACACACTATCCACTGCCCCCTACCCACTGCCCGCTCCACCTACACACTATCCACTACCCACTGCCCGCTCCACCTACATACTATCCACTACCCCCTACCCACTGCCCGCTCCACCTACACACTATCCACTACCCAGTGCCCCCTACCCCCTACCCACTGCCCACTCCCCCTACACACTATCCACTATCCACTACCCACTGCCCACTCCCCGGTGCCCATTACCTCCCGTCTCTCTGTTAATTCAGTTGGATGCAGTAATGCTTTATTGGCATGGATGCATCTACGGTAAACAATATTGCCAAAGCAATTAGGAATGACACTTAAGACACATAATTAAGGACCAAATCGCATTCAAGCTTGTGTTGAGTTCACAAGGTTTTCTCAAGCTTTTCCCTCCCTCTATTCTTTTCTCTCCCCCTCTCTCTTATTGTCTCTCTCACTCTCTCTCAATTCAGTTCAATCCAATAATGCTTTATTGGCATGACTGCATATAAACAATATCGCTGAAGCAATTAACAATGAGACAATTAACAATGAGACAATTAACAGTGACGTTTAAGACACATATTTAAGGGCCAACTAGCCCTTCAGCGTTGCGTTGAGTTTGTGCGGTTTTGTTCCAATGTTGTCTCCTTCTCTTTTCTTTTCTCTCCCTCCCTCTCTCCCCCTCTGTCCCCCTCTCTTCCTCTCCCTCCCTCCCTCCTTCCCTCCCTCCCTCTCTCTCCCCCTCTCTTCCTCTCCCTCCCTCCCTCCCTCTCTCTCCCTCCCTCCCTCTCCCTCTCTCCCTCTCCCCCTCCCTCTCTCCCTCTCTCCCTCCCTCCCTCTCCCTCCCTCTCCCTCCCTCTCCCTCCCCCTCCCTCTGTCCCCCTCTCCCTCTCTCCCTCTCCCCCTCCCTCTCTCCCTCTCTCCCTCCCTCCCTCCCTCTCTCTCCCTCTCCCTCCCTCCCTCCCTCCCTCTCTCTCTCCCCCTCTGTCCCCCTCTCTTCCTCTCCCTCCCTCTCCCTCCCTCTCCCTCCCTCCCTCCCTCCCCCCCTCCCTCCCTCTCCCAGGTGACGGACGAGCTCCTGGTGAAGATAGCGTCGTGGAAGCAGAACGTGACGGAGCTCAACCTGTCGGACTGCCGTAACGTGCAGGACCACGGCGTGTGCGCCCTGGCCTCCCACTGCCCCGGCCTGCTCAAGTACACGGCCTACCGCTGCAAGCAGCTGAGCGACCTGTCGCTGGCCGCCGTGGCCTCGCACTGCCCCCTGCTGCAGAAGGCCCACGTCGGCAACCAGGACAAGCTGACCGACGAGGCGCTGAAGAAGGTCCGCCGCCTCCCCCCCCGCCCCAGGGCCTCGCTGTTATTTTTACCAAAAGGGCCATGTCGTGTGATTCCCGCTGCTTTATTTTAGGTCCTCGTATCCACAAGGAGGCGTTCGTGTGTGTGCTTTTAAGTACCAAAAAACGACCTCTATCCAGTTGTAGGTGCCCCATTCTCCAGCGCCTCTCATGAGCTTTACCAAGAGCAGGCTGTTTTTAGTGACTGTGTCTTTAAGGCTCATTGACATTGATGAACCTCTGTTCTGATTGGCTGCAAGGTGGGCCGTGCTGAAGTAAATAAGCATGCGCTTGTGATGTCACTACTTCACCGAGGTCCAAACGGCTCGTTTAAGTGCACATCTTCTTCATACGGATTGTGTGGGTTTTGATATTTTCACAGTGTTTTTATAACGCCTTCAACTCCTTTGTAATCCACATAGGAAGGGAACTGTTGTTTCCCACAATATGGGACCTTTAAGCTCCAGATCCCAGGGTGGTATTTCACAAAGCAGGATTGCAGAGTTAGCTGGATAACTGTGCTGAGTAAAACCTGGAACTGCTGTTTTTACTGACTTCATGTGCGTTCCAGGTTTTACTCGGTGCCGTAGTCCTGCTTCGTGAAGCGCGGCCAAGGGTTAAGCGCGTTGTCTGGGAGACCGGAGTAGCCGGACGTTCTAAACCTCTAGAGACGTTTCATTCTGAGATTATGCCACTCTGGAATGAAAATCCATCAACTAAACGAGACGGCTTAACATTAGCGATGACCGGTTTGAGACAGGTCAGAGAACTGCGGATGATCGCTGTCGTCTCTAAGATTCAACATGTCATAACGAGTTTGGGGCTGAAAGCGAGATGGGTCCTCTCAGTACGCTCACGATTACTATTATTATCCTGCTCCTGGGAAACTCATCTCCTAATGTTATTTCACAAAGGTGTTCTATTATTTATAATATTGTACTTTGATATTGGCTGACAGCTAACACTAAAAAAATAGAGCTTATTAAAATGAATAAGAATCTGTTCTCGGGGCACTCAGACCTGGTCCTTTGGGCCTGTATAGATCCAGTCAGCCACAAAAACGTCATCATCTCTCCTGGCTCACCCCCCGAGGGGGAAAGTTTGCCGCAGTTTCCATAGGAAATGAACAAAGCGGTTGATTACAAGTCTTCAAATTAGCACAAAATGTAGTCATGTATTGATATCATAGCGATTCCTTTTTACCAGAAAGTTGCCGTGTGGCTTACCACTCTTTATTTCCTTCCCCCCCGACACCCAAGTCACCACACGGATCTCTGCCTGCTTGGCTGATATCTCTGCGTGGAAGACTTCCCAACACCTGAAGCTCAACCTTGCCAAAACTGAGCTTCTCTACATCCCTGCTAAGTCCTCTCCGTCAATCGACCTCTCATTGACTGTTGAGGACTTTGTAGTTTCCTCCTCCCGTACGGCAAAGAATCTTGGGGTGACTCTTGATAACTGCCTCACCCTGGCTCCACAAGTATCCTCCACTGCCAGAACCTGCAGGTTCTTTCTGTATAATATACGTTGTATCCGTCATCTCCTGACGGAGAAAGCCACCCAGCTCCTAGTCCAGGCGCTCATCATTTCCCGCCTGGATTACTGCAACTCCCTCCTAGCTGGTCTCCCAGCGTGTGCCATCAAGCCCCTCCAGCTGGTCCAGAATGCTGCAGCCCGCCTGATCACCAGTCAGCCCAGGTCGGCTCATGTCACCCCGCTTCTCATTGGCCTCCACTGGCTTCCTATTGCCGCACGCATCCGTTTCAAGGCCCTAGTGTTGGCATTTCAGGCTGCTAAGGGGACTGCCCCACCTTACATACAACCCCTGATCACTCCCTACTCCCCAGCTAGATCACTCCGGTCTGCCAGCTCTGGTCGCCTTACGGTTCCCTCTCTACGTGCACCTGGCGGTCGAGCTGCACGTTCTGTTTTCCGTTCTGGTTCCTCAGTGGTGGAATGACTTGCCTACCACTGTCAGAACAGCAGAATCCCTCCCCCTATTTCGACGCAGACTCAAAACCCACCTTTTCAAACTCTACCTTAGTCCTTCCTCCTGATTTCCCCTGCCCCTCCTTTCTGATATCCCTATCCTTGTCTAACCCCCCCCCCAAAAAAAAAAAAAAATACATAAAAATAAAGAATTGCACTTACGATGACAACTAAGTTTAGAACAGCATTTCATGTGTATTTGCTAGTTTCTGGATGTGATGCTTTGACTTATGGTAGAACCTATGCACTTGTAAGTCGCTTTGGATTAAAAGCGTCTGCCAAACGACTAAAATGTAAATGTAAATGTAAATGTACCACACAGAAAACGGGTTTAAACCCTGGATTTGCACCTTTATTTAATTGGCAAGAAGCCCAGTTGCTAACGACAGCTAGCACCGTTAGCCTATGAAGTGAAATCGTGAGCACCGCTCAACGTAATGTTATGGTCTGGAGCTGGCAGCTCTGCTTCACTAACGCTGACGGATGCACGACGGCCATTTTAGAGCAGAATGACCCAGGTATAGAAGAAGGCAATTATTGAGCCAATTGAACTGCTTATTGGAGGTTATCCAGGACTCTGGGGAAACCCTACTCTTAGTGATAAGTGCCATTAAAGACCACAGTGGTCTAGGTTTAATGCCACAGCAGCTGTAGGGGGTAAGATAACAGTGGCAGACTCACAACACCAGCTCCTGTCAGACCAGCTGAGTTAATCTTTCCATTTACACGAGTATATTATTCAGTTACTTAATTCACTTCTGCAGTAATCCTGCTATAATCATGGCAGGGTGTTGAAGGATGGTATCGTTGAAAACGGTTCATTAAAACTGAGTGCTATTAAATCCTGGCTGTGCGTTCTGATTGGGCAAAGCGTCGCCTAGGGAACCTTTCAATCAGCAGGGCTTTCCCACCTCAGCATGCAAGAACAATTTGTCCAATCAGTTGCCTGCAAAACGAGTAATTCCTCTGTCCAATCAGATGCTTGTAGTCATGCAAAAATTATTTCTGTCCAATCAGATATCTGTAAAACATGCAAGAATTACTCCTCAGTCCAATCAGATGCCTGTAAAACATGCAAGAATAACTCCTCTGGCCAATCAGATGTCTGTAAAACATGCGGGAATAACTCCTTTGCCCAATCATTTGCCTGTAAAAGAAGCAAAGCAATATTGCTGTCCAATCAAATGTTTGTAACCATGCAAGAATGACTCCTGTCCAATCAGATGTCTGTAAAACATGCAGGAGTGACTCCTCTGTCCAATCAGATGGCTGTAACCATGCAGGAGTGACTCCTCTGTCCAATCAGATGGCTGTAAACAGTGTTTTTCTTGTTGTGTGTGCAGCTGGGGCAGTGCTGCGCTGAGCTACGGGACATTCACCTGGGCCAGTGCTACAACATCAGCGACGCGGGCATGGAGGCCCTCGCACAGGGCTGCCCCAAACTACAGAGGATCTACATGCAGGAGAACAAGCTGGTGAGTGCTGCCTCTCTTAGCTGTGCTGCTTATCTGTCCTGGAATAATGCCCACCTCTTACCTGTGCTGCTTATCTGTCCTGGAATAATGCCCACCTCTTACCTGTGCTGTTGATCTGTCCTGGAATAATGGCCAACGCGTACCTGTTCACATCTCATCTGTAATGATGCCTACCTCTTACCTGTATCATAATCTCATCTGTAATGACGCCCACCTCTTACCTCATCGTAATCTCATCTGTAATGGTGCCCACCTCTTACCTGTATCATAATCTCATCTGTAATGACGCCCACCTCTTACCTCATCGTAATCTCATCTGTAATGGTGCCCACCTCTTACCTGTATCATAATCTCATCTGTAATGACGCCCACCTCTTACCTCATCGTAATCTCATCTGTAATGGTGCCCACCTCTTACCTGTATCGTAATCTCATCTGTAATGGTGCCCACCTCTTACCTGTATCATAATCTCATCTGTAATGGTGCCTACCTCTTACCTGTATCATAATCTCATCTGTAATGGTGCCCACCTCTTACCTGTATCATAATCTCATCTGTAATGGTGCCCACCTCTTACCTGTATCATAATCTCATCTGTAATGGTGCCCACCTCTTACCTGTATCGTAATCTCACTTGAGATAATAGCCACCTCGAACCTGCTACATCATGTTAATCGCACGCTTCATATTGTGGTCACATCTTTAATGGCCTTCTTGTATTAATGTCTCATCTTTGCCTTCAACATTCGGCCTGTTTAGTGGGCATCAGAGATTTTATTTCTAAATCCTAATTGCAGGCAGTTACAGAATGTAAAAATAATAAATAATAATCCGTAACTGTGCAAATAACAAATAACAAGGCCTAATTTTCAGAGCAGTGTTGTTGTCAATGTGTGGAGTATTATCACTGTTGTCCACTAGGGGGCGCACTGTCCGTGCTGATCCCAGGCAGTGAGTCTCATATAGCATTAGGTGATTAATGTGGTGGAATGGCTGCTTTCATGAGAAGGAGTAATTTGGCGGATGTGTTTTTCCTGCTGTTATTGGTGACAGAGGTTCACTCTGCCCACGGCTGTACCGTTCACTGTGGTTGAAGTGTGTTTGGTGGGATCATGGGTGGGGGGGGGGGGTTTGCTTGATGTCCTATAACTTGAAACCTTTTTCATTTGAACAGACCGGGGGCTTGTGATTCTCCTTTGGGGGAGGCGAGTGGGTTCGTTCCCATAGAGGTTATTTCTCCTGTGGGCAGAAACCGTAGAGGTGCTACGTCTGTTTCAAATGAAAGGGGAACCGGAAACTCAAAGTGAATAAACTCAAAGCTCAGCCGTTCCCTGAGTAACACGCAACGCGGCCGGGGCAACACGCACCCCGTCTCTGGGCGGTCCGGTGCTTCCCGTAACAGCCGGGACTGGCAGGACCGCGGTCGGCCCCCCGGGGGGGCGGGGGGGAGCGCACGGACCGTAAACGCGGTCGTCACGGCTTACCGCTCCGCGCGGCGTGTCCGCGGAACGCCGAACCCTTTTCCCGGCCGGCATTCCCGGCGTGTATTCCGACCCGGCAAGATTCCGCCGGGCCTCTCCTCCCTCCACTGGAGCGCAGCGTGAATCCGCACCGCTCCAGAACGTATTGATCTGCCTCTTAGAAGTGGCTTCGGAAACGCGCCCGTCACGCCTGGGCGAGGAAGCCGGTTTCTCTCTTTCCTTTCCCCGGAAAAGCGTCTAAACGGCCCCATTGTCACGCTCTTCAGGGCTGCTTACCTGCTCTTTCCGGAGCGAGTTCTCTTGTACATAAAAACAACGAGTATTAACTCTCGGCACTAGCACAGCTGCTGTGGTGAGTGTGAGTGAGTGAGTGAGTGAGTGTGTGAGTGAGTGAGTGAGTGAGTGAGTGAGTGAGTGAGTGAGTGAGTGTGAGTGTGTGTGAGTGAGTGAGTGAGTGAGTGAGTGAGTGAGTGAGTGAGTGAGTGAGTGTGTGAGTGAGTGAGTGAGTGAGTGAGTGAGTGTGTGTGTGAGTGTGTGAGTGAGTGAGTGAGTGAGTGAGTGAGTGAGTGAGTGTGTGAGTGTGTGAGTGTGTGAGTGAGTGAGTGAGTGAGTGAGTGAGTGAGTGAGTGAGTGTGTGAGTGTGTGAGTGAGTGAGTGAGTGAGTGAGTGAGTGAGTGTGTGAGTGAGTGAGTGAGTGAGTGAGTGAGTGAGTGAGTGAGTGTGAGTGAGTGAGTGAGTGAGTGAGTGAGTGAGTGAGTGAGTGAGTGAGTGAGTGTGAGTGAGTGTGTGAGTGAGTGTGTGAGTGTGTGAGTGTGTGAGTGTGTGAGTGAGTGAGTGAGAGTGATTACTGGACAGACCACTCCTCACCACATGTCCGTGCACATAGGTTAGGTTGAAATTCCCTTTCTCTGGTTGTTATATTAACACAGTCCCTTGTAGCTGGTGCTTGAAAAGAATTGAGTGTTCTCAACTGTTGCATCATTAGCCTTTGGCCCTCCCTGCACCCTTACACTCCCACCACCAGAGGTCAGTAGTGCTCCATACGCGGTCTCTGTAGGTTCAAAAACGTTCTGGTCTCAGAGTGAAACCTTCGACTGACGCGGCTTTTTAAGAGGGCGCCAAGTCGACGTATAGAGTGGCGTGTACGGAGTGCCTTCTGCAGACGACGTCTAGCGACGGTGTAAAACACGCTAATGGCTTTAGCAGCAAGCGGGTGCAGTTAAAACAGCTCTTACGGTGCGCCGTCTGAAACCCGCTCCTCCAGAGTCTGGAGTCCAGTTATGTCTCGTGTCTGGTATGCCTCATCATGATATTTTTGTAAAAAAATTTTTAAAAGAAGCGATTTTGTGACTTACACTTGAGTCCTGAGTCTGTGTTTCCTCTTAGTGTTGCTCCGGTTCTTGTAAAAAGCAGTTTTTCTTTTTGTTCCTCGTGTAAATGCGATAGCCTTGATGAATTGGGCCACTTAGGTCTGTTAACAGTATCTTTGCGTGGCTAGTTGGCCATTAATCATAATAAAAGCTTTAAGGATAATTGTTACTAGATTAAAGATATTAATGTTTTTGTAAATATCTTTTAACGCCGTGATATCGATTTCAGGCAAGGATTACTCAAGATGTGAATTAGATGCTGGGATATATCGGGTGGCCGATCTCTCCAAAAGAAAATGAAGAAATGCATTCTGGGAAGTCTAGGAACTGTTGTGCCTATCTCTTTTTTCCATGAGTACAAAATGTCTCAGAACTTCCTATCTCAAACACAGCTAATGTGTAACCTTTCCTCCGCTAGTTGGGATGTGCTAATTATTATTCTCCGAGTATCGGATATTACTTTTTTTTTTTTTTTGTTACACGCCTTTCCGTTTTGTAGTTAATGACGACTACATTAATAGCTCAATAAGCAATTACCCTTTTTAATGAGAAATTTAGGAGAGGATTAAAGCATTGATTTTTTTCTCGCCAAGAGAAGAGCAAATGTTGAATTATTTACAGTCATCCCCAGCCAGAAAAGTTTCTGGATTGAAATACACACAAAATGTCCTCGTAACATTGCTAAAACGCACACAAAATGTCCTCATAACATTGCTAAAACGCACACAAAATGTCCTCATAACATTGCTAAAACGCACACAAAATGTCCTCATAACATTGCTAAAACGCACACAAAATGTCCTCATAACATTGCTAAAACGCACACAAAATGTCCTCATAACATTGCTAAAACGCACACAAAATGTCCTCATAACATTGCTAAAACGCACACAAAATGTCCTCATAACATTGCTAAAACGCACACAAAATGTCCTTATAACATTGCTAAAACGCACACAAAATGTCCTCATAACATTGCTAAAACGCACACAAAATGTCCTCATAACATTGCTAAAACGCACACAAAATGTCCTCATAACATTGCTAAAACGCACACAAAATGTCCTCATAACATTGCTAAAACGCACACAAAATGTCCTCATAACAT
>NC_083770.1:11676727-11691727 GCF_963514075.1 Conger conger
ATTCTCTATTTCTATCCGTAGAGCAGAAATGTGTAGAAAATGTGTTTAATTTTGTATTCATAGCTTCATGCTCTCAGGAAATAAGAAAGGAAAAGTGGCTGTAAAAGTACAAACACCTGTCACCGGGGTAGTGCGCTGTAGTTACACAAACCATACAATACATAATTCATATATATATATATATATATATATTTTTTTTTCTTATGAAAGGTGCTTATGAGTACACAAATTGAACAGGAATGTACTTTTCAGTTCACTTTCAATAAATCTGTTCCTTAAAGAACAGAAACCTACCTCCACTGTACCTTTATTTCTGAGAGTGAAACTGCAGTGAGTTAATTTTCAGATTCATAGAAGATGAATGTTGATTTGAGAGGTATGAGCTGTGTCTGTGACTGTGGGTGATGGATCGTGTTTAGGCCTAATAACGCTCATGATCGTAACGTCTGCGCGGGTTGTGTTAGCGAGCGCGTGTGGAGGCGTGGGCGGGGCGGTGAGAGACCGCAGGCCCAGTCAAACCCCGGGTGCGTTTATAACCGCGCTTGCGATGGAACCGGGGCTTGTGCGTGCCCCTAAAGCAGGCTCGTAAATCACTCTGCAGGGGCGTCCCGTCCCGTCCCGTGTGTTTGGGGGTATCGTCTGACACCGGGGCCAAACCGCGAATCCTTTTATTCTTTCCGTACAAGCGGCAGAAACCGGCGTCATGTTTTCCGGACGGGCCGGCGGATTGCGGAATTCCGTGGGAATGTCAGGAATCGTGAGAAGGAGCTCTTTGAAGGGAGAGGGGAACTCCCGTTAGTCACACCCCCGCACACGGGCCGGACCGATCGGCCTGTCTGGTGTCTCTCCGACCTGGGCCCGGCTCTGAGGCTGTCTGTGGCATCCTGTGTTTAACACGCCACATGCTTTTCAACTGAGACATGGGCAACATGATCCTCTCTCTCTTCCTCTGTCTCTTCCTTACTCATTCTCTCCATTTCGCTCTCTCTATCTCTCTCCCCATCACTTTGTTTAAAAGGAGTTTTCCCCCCTCTCTTCCTGTTCTCTCTTTCTCATCCCTAACCGTTTTCTCTGTCTCTCATCTCTCTCTGTCTCTCTGTCTCTCTCCCCCTCTCCCCCCCTCTCTCTCTCTCCCCCCTCCTCTCTCTCTCTTTCTCTGGCTCTCTCAGCCCTGCTCATGTCTGTGCTGGTGCATTAGTGCGGCTGGGGGAAGGGGTGTAAAGGGGTGATTGATGCGTTTGAGGAGTCGGGAGGTGACAGGCGTGTTGTTTTCCTGCTGGTCCCTCACCTTTACTGTGAGCGGGGGCATTAGCACCGTGTGGGGGAGGGCAATTAGGGAGCTGTCACTCATAAAACCCACCAGTCAGGACCGCCGGCCGGCTCAACTGTCTGAGAACGCCCGCAGTCTGCCACTGCACCGGGACAGGAAGTGATGTCATGATAACGCTTCCCTCCATTTACTGACCAATTACATGTCACGATCTCCCCCCCTACACCTGTGCGTTTGTCACATTACTCATGATTTTGAGTTTTGGTTTGAGGGGGGGTCTGTCCTGCCCCTGCTAAGGGGGGGGAGGGTGCTGTAGTGAGGGGGGGCAGTTAGGGCCCTGACTAACAGGGGCCCTCAAAAAATATTTCAGCATCTTTTGATGGGGCCCAGACCCCCTGGTGGCCCCCCTCCTGACCCCCCTCCTGACAGGAGAGACTGTGTTCAGGACAGCGGTGCTCTGGCTCAGTGGCTGTTAGGCTGGAGTTGCCATGCCGACCCGGTGCTGAGAGGGGGGCGGAATTCAGAACCCTCGTCATGGGAAGCAGGCCTGGGTTCAAACAGTATTTTTTGTTTTGGATTTAAATACCTTTCTGCATTTTGACTAAGATTGCCTGGTTGTACTGGAACAAATGAAACAGTCTGCGCCCATCAGCAGAAAAATCACCAGACAGGATCCATAGAGCACAGAAATCCAAATCCAAACCCAGGTCTGGCGTGATGTCATGCTCCCGCCCCCCTGGGCCAGCCCACCCATGTCTGTCTTTTTGTTGATTGACAGATCAGCACTCCAAGGTGATATTTCAGAACACATCTCAGAGGAAGTAGAGCCCGGAACCTTCTGTGATCCTCGTGTGTGTCAGAGTGGAAGCCCGTTATGAGAGATAGCAGCAGGACGGCTAATTAACGGAGTCATTAACCGCTGGGATTAGGAGCTGGGAGGGGCGGGCTGCCACAGGGGCTCAGGTATTTTAATGAGGGGGGGGGGGGTCCGGGAGTGTAACATACACACACGCGCACGCGCACGCGCACGCACACGCACACACACACACTCACACACACTCACACACACGCACACGCACGCACGCACGCACACAGTCACTGTTTCACTGTTTTCTGATGGTTTGAGAGGAGGGCGTTTGCTGAGTGATGTGTGTTAACGGTGGTCAGTAGAGTTGCTTCTGTAGTATTCTGAAGTCACTTGGAGTCTCTTCCTGTAAAATTCAGATGTGCACTGCAGATTCAAACTTGCGTTGTAAAAGCAGTGAGAAAATGAATGATGTAATTAAAAAAAACCTTAAAACCACACTGCCAGACCCATCCCACACACACACACACCCTGTTTAAACCATAATTTCCCTCTTTCTCTCCCCCTGTTTTTCTCTCCCTCCCTCCACCCCTCCCTCCCTCCCCTTTATCGCCAGTCGACTCAGGCCGCGGCAAAGCTGCTCGGAGGTTTGCACAATGACCCTGGATATCCTATTAGTGTCTGTTTTCCTCTCTCCCTCACTCTCTCTTTCATAAACTCCATCTCTCCCCATTTCTAATCGCTTTCATCCCGAGTGTCACACCTGCCACAGGCGCCAGGACCCAAGCCAATAACCCTCCCACTCCCCGCACCCCTCTCCCCCCAGAACATTAACAGTTCAGGTGCCAGAGGTTTTCCTGTCAAGTGAAATACATATTTCTGATGTCCTTCTATCCTCCAAGTCTTCTTTTGGTTCCCCAGTACTTCATTATGACATCATAAATTAATCAAATTCCAGAAAGGAAGGTTGCTCCTTTTGTTCCTCAAGATTCTATTGTGACATCATAAATGCGTCAAAAAAATGTCCTCCGCAGAACTTGCTCCTTTGGTTCCTCAGGGTTCTATTATGACATCATAAATGCATCAAAGAATGTCCTGAGAAGAAGTTACTCATTTGGTTCCTCAAGGTTCTATTATGATGTTATGAATGGCAGAAGCCCTGGCCCTTTTGGTCGCAGGATCCGTTTATATTAGGACAGCACAAAGACAATAAATGGCAGTTTGGAAGTGCACGGTTTAAATGCATTTTATTGTATTATGGTATTATGAGTAGACATATTTGCAGGCTGTAATTGTTTCTCTGTCTGCTGTAGGTGTCATGTTGCGTTACTTCAGATAATCTGGCCCTTTGGGTCTGGTGCTGAACTCTGCTCTCCAGGAACAAAATCTTAAATTTAACAAACTGGAGCCCACTGTTTTTTATTAAACCCGTGGCTGGGTGATTGACAGCCGGGATCTTTGCGTGTGCCTGTCGGACTGCCTGAGGTGATGGGCTTTGATGTTGGAGACTGGGGATAGGCGAGGCGGGTTTTTAACTGGAGAGCGGGATGGGCCCATTACGTGACTGGTCTGCCAGTGTGAGCCGTTTCCTCTGTGAAGCACTGTGCTGATTCCTGTGCTTTAAAAGAGGATATTAAATCAGGGCTTATTGATTGATTGATTGTTTTGATTTGCCGTTGTGACAGCCCAGTGCTTTCTGGTCTCAGAGTACTCATTTCTGCGTTTGGCTGTGCTTTTGCTCCTCTGTCAGAGAATTAAACCGTGCCCATGCTTTACAGTGGGGTTATGGGGGTACACAGGTTTCGGAGTGCCTCTACAGTGGGGCTGTGGGGGGTACACAGGTTTCGGGGTGCCTCTACAGTGGGGCTATGGGGGTACACAGGTTTCGGGGTGCCTCTACAGTGGGGTTATAGGGGTACACAGGTTTCGGGGTGCCTCTACAGTGGGGTTATGGGGGTACACAGGTTTCGGGGTGCCTCTACAGTGGGGTTATGGGGCTACACAGGTTTCGGGGTGCCTCTACAGTGAGGTTATAGGGGTACACAGGTTTCGGGGTGCCTCTACAGTGGGGTTATAGGGGTACACAGGTTTCGGGGTGCCTCTACAGTGGGGTTATGGGGGTACACAGGTTTCGGGGTGCCTCTACAGTGGGGCTGTGGGGGGTACACAGGTTTCGGGGTGCCTCTACAGTGGGGTTATGGGGGTACACAGGTTTCGGGGTGCCTCATCACTGCATCTGTGTTCGCACAGCGGAGTTTGACAGCCGGAGAGATCATGAGCTCCCTCCGCCTTTATCTCATCACCTCTCTCTCTTCATTCATCCCCCTTTTAATTTACCCCCTGCGTGTTCTACTATCATCAGTTTGCCAGAATTACAAAGCACTGCTTCTGTATAATGCTGAATTTAATATGACACACAGTTAATATGATATACATGCACACACACACACACACACACACACACACACACACACAATGTGACCCCCCCCACCCCCAGTATTTTTGTGTTATGACACCCAGGCTGATATGTGACTCTGCAGATGTGGTGTGTGACTTGTGATTGGCAGCAGGAGATATCCTCATTGATAGGTGTGTCCCCATTTTAAACTTTCAAACTTTCAACTTCTTCCCCAGAGTTAAAATGAGGAAGTCATTTAAAAAAAATATGTGGGGAAAAAAAGTGTTTTTGTTTCTTGAACCCAGTCAGACAGTAAAAGAATGATGAAGTCTCAGGATTCTAATTACGACATAATAAAAACATCAAATGCCAGAAGTGGTGCAAATCTTGATAAATGCCGACTTTTAGTCTCGGATTTCCATTATGACATCATAAAGGCATTAAATGTCAGAGACCCCATCATTTGAATTGCCTCTTTTTTTGTCTGATGGTTGCATTATGACATCATAAACACATTAAATTCCACAGATGGTCACTGACTGGGACACGACCTTAGAGCAGAACTTCCATTTGCGATTTATATTAAACCACAGGCGATTTGTCCTGCTTTGTGTTTATAAAACGAAAGGCATCTCGTGTGAAACCACCTAATTGAACAATCTTCATCAAAGAACTGCCCTTGGTCACCGAAACACAATTATTATGAATATGTCGGGCTTTTGTTTTTTCACTTTTTATTAGGTTGCAAGACCAAATGGGCAATTAAATATGCAATCACAGCCGGAGTGGTCTTTGAAAGGAGACAAAGCCTGCAGGCCTAGGGGAGAATCTTATTTGTTTGTGGAACAAACGATGTGTTTCATAATTATGTCAGAAAGCTGAAAACGGCGACCGAGGTCAGAAGCGAGTCTCGCTCTAATCCCGCCTCGGCTCCGGACCCATTAACCGCGGCAGACATTTTTTGGCAGAACGTTCCGTTAATGCGCCATTAATTACGCCCTTAATAAAACATCGGCGGCGTTTATTTACGCCGTTAATGTTCATTAATTGTTTCGGAGTTGACTGGCCCTAAATTAGAAATGAGCCCCCCGTCTGGGCTGACTCGCGGGGTCCCATCAGTCACCGGCCGGGGCGGGGCGGGGCGGGCGCTGAGCGATGGAGGCTTGGGGACCCGAGCCGGGGAAAGCCTCTGTAGCGCTTGAGTTAAACGACGGGTCATTAGTGTGACTTCAGGATAAAGCGTCCGCACGTTTCCCCAGAACAAAAACACCCGGGTCTCTGTTTCACTCGATGGGGCTCTGATGTGCGGAGGTCTCTCCCGCTGTGCGTGTTGTCTGAGAGCTGGGCTGTGGGGATGGTTATGAGACGGACATCCAGCGTCTGGCCCAGACCCCCCCCATGTGTCACTCTAATGACAGAGAGAGGGGGGTTCAGAGGGTTGGTTTGAGAGGGATTGTGTGACACAGAGAAGCTATGTGGGAATGATGAGGAGGTCTGCCGCCCTCACACCTTTAACATGGGAGTAAAGGGGCTGTGGAGTGCGCTTGTGATTGGCTGTCAGTGCGTTCCGGAGCTCTGCTGGCTGTGCCCGGGGCGGTCACATGACCACATGGTGACCCTGGGAGAGGGGGGGGGGGGTGGAAGCTCCTCTTTATGAAGCTCCTGGTGATTGATTTGTGTCAGCTGATATGACACTGGCAGGGAGAGAGAGGGAGAGGGAGAGAGAGAGTAGAGAAAGGGAAATAGAGAGAGAGAGAACAAATCTATTTGTCATGTGGCTGGAGCAGCTCCCAGGCTGTGAAATCGATGCTTCCTCACCAGTGTGCAGAGCGACTTCCTCCCCCCCCCCATACAGGCCTGACCTTGGCTCCACACCCATACACGTCATCGTGCCCCATAATGCTTCATAATGCTCCATAACGCCTCATAATGCTCCATAACGCCTCACAATGCTTCACAATGCTTCACAATGCATCATAGCACATCATAGCACATCACAACACATCATAACGCTCCATAATGCTCCATATTACTCCATATTGTGCCGTAATGCTTCATAATGAATCATAATGCTCTTTAATACTCGGTAGTGCTTCCTAGGCATCACAGTTTTCCATTGGTCCTGCTGTGCTTTAATGACTGATTGTAGCTTTGGAACACGGCAGCTCAGCATGTGGAAGGCTGCAGGTTCTAGAGGTCCACCACCTTTGTGACCTCACAGAACATCCAGCTGGAGAACCTTCCGGAAGGCTGGATCAGCCGGGGAAGCTGACGGCGATGTCGGTCTGGAAAGCAGTCTGCAAGCTGTTCCATTAACCGAACGCGCCAACGCATGCGTGCTTCTCCCAGAGCCCTCCTGCATGCCAGTTTAACTGCAGCCACGGGCAGGGCAGGTGTGCCTGTTAATGAGCGACAGATTCATCAGTGCTTTTATTTCCCATAATGCACCGGGCTGGAGCTGGGCGTGTTTGTGGAGCGTTTCTGTGGGACGCCGGTGAATACAGGGGGGGGAGAGAGAGGAGGGGAGAATGAACAGAAATAACAGTGGCTGTGTGGGGAGGTGTAAACGCGTGTGAAAATGAACAGTAAATACAGTGACTCATGCTCCCATGGCTGTGATTTTTGGCTGTGGAAATGAGATTGAACCTGAGAAGGAGAGGGAGAGTGGAAAACCCATAAAATACACCTCACACCTCAACACACACATACACGCACACACCTGCAGGAGCTCACACACGCACACGCACACACACACACACACACACACACACACACACACACACACACACGCACACACACACACGCGCACACACACATGCTCGTACACGCACCTGCAGGAGTTCACACACACACACTCTCTCAAACTCACACACACGCGCACACACACACACACACACACCCTCTCTCTTTCTCTCTCTCACACACACACACCCTCTCTCTCTCTCTCTCTCTCTCTCTCACACACACACCCTCTCTCTCTCTCTCTCTCTCTCTCTCTCACACACACACCCTCTCTCTCTCTCTCTCTCTCACACACACACCCTCTCTCTCTCTCTCTCTCTCTCACACACACACACACACACTCCTGCTGCTCCGGGCAGTTCTGTACCTACAGAACTGCCCGGAGCGCAGGAGTGCTGTGTGGTCCGCTGCCTGTGAAGCAGAGTGAGAGGAGAGAGAGCTGTTGGGCCTGTCTGTGTCACATGGTGCACAGCCTTACAGGGCTCAGTTCTGTCCTTTCTGTTCTGAGGGTTTCTCTTTTTAAGCTGCTTGTTCCCTGTCTGAAGCCGTGTGACCCCCTGCCCCCAGCATCGCAATACAAACAGCCAGCTACTGCAGTACGCCCAGCCAATGTTACAGCAACATTACAGCAATGCTACAGCAACATTACAGCAATGCTACAGGAACATTACAGCAACACGACAGCAACATTACAGCAACGCTACAGCAACATTACAGCAATGCTACAGCAACATTACAGCAACGCTACAGCAACATTACAGCAATGCTACAGGAACATTACAGCAAAACTACAGCAACATTACAGCAACACTACACAACATTACAGCAACACTACACAACATTACAGCAACATTACGGCAATGCTACAGCAACACTACAGGAACATTACAGCAACGCTACAGGAACATTACAGCAAGGCTACAGGAACGTTACATCACAGAAACATTACAGGGACATTACAGGAACGTTACAGGAACATTACAGGAGCATTACATTACAGGAACGTTACAGGAACATTACAGGAGCCTGGAGAACAGTGACTGCTCACACGCTCCCTTTCCCCCTGTGCAGAGTTGTGTGCGGTCGTGGGTAGCGATTAAATAAATAAGTAAATAAATAAAAGTGTGATCCTCAGACTGGATTTGGGGACTTTGCGGGTTCCTGTCCTGCCTTTGGTACGCCCGAGCGCACATCAGCTCCGCTGAGCGGTGATGGAGCAGTGACCGGGCGGGAGAGAGCGCTCTGATCCGACACAGCCCAGCGGCTGCAGGGCCTGTGCGGCCCTGGAGGAGCGGAGCTAGCACCCCACACGCCGGTCTCCACGCCTGGGATCACGGCGGGCAGGTGAACTCTGCGGTGAGGCTGCCTGTTCGCCGTGGCGCAGAGCGGAGGAGCCGCTGACCGTGTCCTTCAGACGCCCGGACGGTGCTGGAGCACGGCGTGGCTTTGGGGAGCAGATGTCCCTGCAGCGGGAGAGGGGGGTGGAGGGGGGGTCGGGACCTCTCAGAAACGGTGTGTGATCATACGCACGTGGGGTGACCTGAGGTGAGTGAGTGAGTGAGTGAGTGAGTGAGTGAGTGAGTGAGTGAGTGAGTGAGTGAGTGAGTGTGTGTGTGAGTGAGTGAGTGAGTGAGTGAGTGAGTGAGTGAGTGAGTGAGTGAGTGAGTGAGTGAGTGAGTGTGTGAGTGAGTGAGTGAGTGAGTGCGTGAGTGTGTGAGTTGGAGTGAGTGAGTGTGTGAGCGAGCGAGCGAGTGAGTGAGTGTGTGAGTGAGTGTGTGAGTGAGTGAGTGAGTGAGTGAGTGAGTGAGTGTGTGAGTGAGTGAGTGAGTCAGTTCTTTGCTTGTACACAAGTGTCTCCCTAAGTGGTGAGAACACAAATAGAAAGAGAACAAGACACAGAGAAGCACAGGAAGAGAGACTCTGAGAGAGAGATGGAGAATAACCACAGAATAGACGACAAACGCGCTCCCCCCCCCTCTTTCTCGGGGTGTCAGCCAGCGTTATATTAGCGCTGCAGGGATTAGCAGGGTTTGCTGACAGAAGGCATTAAGGATCTCATTTATTAAAGAGGTCCGGGCGAGGGTTTTACTGCAGGAGACGGAACAGGACAGAGCCGGGGGGGGCGAGGGGGGGGAGGGGGGAGCTGGCAGACACTGCTGCTCTCAGAGCAATAAATGAGATTATTTACCCCCCCCTCCATCCTGCCCCCACTCTGCTTCCTGCTCCTGGATCTAACAGCGTTCGGGGGGAGAGGAGGCGTCTTATTGGGCTTTGTCTATTACAGGAGGTCTCCGAAGTGCAGTTGAAGTTTGTTGTCGGGTCTTTGGAAAATTGAAACCCAGCCGATTCCCAGGCCAGACGAGAACAATAACAAGTGTTCTCGCTCTGCATCGGATTGAATTGAACAGACAGTGCCTTTATTTATTTATTTATTTATTTATTTATGTTTTTTATTTGTGTTTATTACTGCTCGGTATTTCTTTATTGTGCGAAAGTTTGTGAAGTCCAAGGTCTGCCGGTAGAAATGACATTTATTCTTATTTAGGGCTGGTTTAAAGCAATTCTGCATGGGCGAACACTCCAAGGATTCGAACCCGTAACCCCCTGGTTAAATGAGAGTCTATAGAAGTAACAGAATAGAACAGTGCCTAGGAATCCGTCCATGCTCATGTTTTCAATGAAAAGAGAAACACAGAAGGACAAAAAATATATGCCATTCAATCCAGTTTGTGAGTCTGAGAGTGTTATTCACATCAGGAGTAGATTCATAACCGGTCCGGCCATGTTAATATTAACATAAATATTTACATTTCATATTACATGTTTGTATGTTTATAGATAGGACAACTGAAGAAGCATGAACCACATTGCAGATGTTGCAGATGTTGGAGTTACCAGGTCAGACGGAACAGGCAGCTGGAATCTGAGAACTAGGACACTGTGTCCATAGCGACCAGTGAGTGAGTGGTTGCAGGTTCTATTTCCAGTTGGGGGCACAGCCGGACTACTTTTGAGCGTTTTAGCCTCCCCGGTAAATACAAACGGTACAGCGAAATAAAATAATAATTTAACAGTAATAAATAACCTTAATTGGCTGTGCTGGTAATTTTCCAAGAGGAGTTAATGACAGAAATTAATAATAATTATAAGGGGCAGCTCGTTACGGAGTCTGGGGAGGGGGGAAGCGGAGAAAGTCACGGCTGGCCGAACACGAGCCTCCATTTTGTAATCGATGGAGTTCGTTGCGGCGCGGCTGAGTGACGCTGCGTTTAAGCGAGACTTGGGAGCGCTGTTCTCCGGCACGACGGCGCAGTCCGGTCACACAGCCCGCTGCATTCTTCACTTTACAGTGTGGACGGCCGTTTGAAACGACCCCTCGCTTTTTACACGCCGGAGCGGGGCGATGACTTTTTAGGCGACCCCTTGCTTCTGTTTAACCGCGCTGTGAGTGGTAAAGGCCTCGCAGTAGTCGGTGGGACTCTTTGTGTTCAGAGCTCTCCCCCCCTGAAATTAAATCACAGAACGTACACAAAGATTGTCCGCAGCCATTACTGTTGTACAGTACACCAGGGGGGTGGGGGGGGTTAAGGTTTTATTTTTTTTATTTTAGATGATGAGAAATGGATTCATTAAATGAAAGTACCTTCTAGGAAATAGTTCGGGAATTTCTGAGACATATAGTAATGCATACCATACAGTATAAGTTCCACTTAAAATGCAGAATCATGTCTGTGAATGCCGCCAAACAAGGAGTTTTCTACATAAGGAATCACGAGCGGACAGTCTTATGTAGGATTTGCATTTGTTTTTGGTTTCTCACGGCAGCCGTTTCAGCTGAATTGCGAGAGGAAATGTAAATTATATTTTTATTTCGGGAATGTGACACTGACCCAGCCATGACCCCCTGGCCCAGCCCTGACCTCTGACCTCTGACCCCGCCCTGGCCCACATCGCGCACAGATGCTGCCTGGCTGTGAGCGCGGCCGGGTAATTAACAGCCTAATTAACGAGCTCAGAGGGCGCGATGTCACGGCTGACCAGCAGGGCGGCGCAGAGAGGGCCAGCGCTGCAGTGCCCTTCTGCACGCGCGCCACGCACTGCCTTCTGGGAAGGGTCTGCTCATGTGACCGCAGATGTGGCGGGGCGTGTGTTTTTAGCGTGTAGTGTGGTGTGTGCTGCGTGAGACACAAGACAGCTGCCTGTGATCTGTTGGGCCTCTCCCTCTCTCTCCCTCTATCTCTCCCTCTCTCAATTTCTCTCTCTCTATCCCCCATCTCTCCCCCTCTCCCTCCCCCCTTCTCTTTCTCCCCATCTCCCCCTCTCTCTCTCTCCCCCTCTCGCCCCGTCTCTCCTCCTCTCCCTCTGTCTCCGTGGATAATGGCATTTGCTTGCTTTGAAGCGGGAGTGTTTAACAAGTGTCAGGGGCAGAAAATCCGATCCCGGGTTTTTGTCCCAACAAATTAGGGACGGGTCCCCTCCGTCCCCCGGCCGGCCTTTTGACCCGGGGTCGGGCCCCGGCGTCGCCGGGGATTCTGGGAGTCTGGCCCCATTCAGAGGCCTTTCACGGGCCCTGCGCACAGAACCCCCCAAATCCTGTTAGCCCGGCCCGCCGTGTCATCTCCGCACCCTCCCCGTTTAATACGGGCGCGGAACGCCCCCCTCCCCCGTCCCGAACTCCCTCACCCCGGTCATTGTCTGCACATTCTCCACAGGCGGGACGCTGAGGGTCCCTGCGCCGGGGGGCGGGTGTGTGGGGCGATACTCTTTTGACCCAAAAGGACGCTGTTTTGATCACTGCCTGCCAGATGCCCTGTGGTGACCTGCTACACAAAGAGGGGGTACTTGTAATTCTCATTATGGGGCGACCCCATTGTGTTGTGGGTGAAAAGTTGACCAGATGCTGATCAGGGTTTTCACACCAGACAGACACACAGACATTTTTTGGGGGGTGGAATGGGGGGGGGTGCAGGGAAACATTGGGGACGAGGGAATTAAAGAAATATGATGTGGGGGGCGTTGGGTGGGGGTTAATCCCCCCAGCCATCGCTGTCCCGGAACCGGGGTCGCTGACTGACACCCTTTATGTTGCTGACAGCGTTTGGGGCCTTATTAGAAATATTGTGGAGATCAAATCGGGATACTCCCCCGGCTTACCCCCGGGGGGAACAGGAGATGAAGGGCTCTTGTGACCCTCAGCTGGAGGAGAGCCAGTCAGGGCCTGAGCACAGGGGCAGTGTGTGCGCACAGCGAGACAGGAAGTGCATATGTGGCTCTCTTCTGCCCTTTGACCTGCTGGTGTCCAAGCCAATCGCAGGACTGCGATCTGTTGCAGGGGTAAATACACTGTTTACTAATCCTATATATATATATATATATATATATACATATATATAAATATATACACACGTATGTGCTATTATTGCACATATAGTATGTATAACATGTATATAAGCCATTTATAGAATGTATGTATTTACTATTAGGAGTGAATAGCAGTGCATTGAAGTGAATAGCAGTGCATAGGGGTGAATAGCTGTGTGTTTGGGTGAATAGCTGTGTGTTTGGGTGAATAGTGGTGTGTAGGGGTGAATAAGAAGCCTCTGTGTGACTTAGTCTCTCATCCTTGTCTCTCTCTCTCTGAGGAAATACTCTATAATCCTGGTGTAATTGTTGCTGTTGGATAAATCACAGGTGGGCCAGGATTCCATTATATGGGAGTTTATACACTCACCCGTGACCTCCACTGGCTTAGTGTAATCATCCTTTATGATGTCTCCTGTGTGTGTCTGTGTGTCTGTGTGTCTGTGTGTGTGCGTGTCTGTGTGTCTGTGTGTGTGTGTGTGTGTGTGGGGCTCCTGGTTCAGAGGGCAGAGTAAACCCGACGGCTCCCCCTGCTGGTGGACTCCAGGTGTGCAGGGCAGTGCAGTGTGTCAGTGTGCCTGTTTGGTTGGATGCGGTCTCAGTCTCTGAGTGAGTGTGTACGGACGCCTGCTGTTGTGGAGCGGGGGGACCTGGTGTCTCGGCCTGGAAACGCCTCCACCTGAACACTCCCACCTGAATGCTCCACCTGAACACTCCCACCTGAATGCTCCACCTGAACACTCCCACCTGAATGCTCCACCTGAACACTCACACCTGAATGCTCTACCTGAACACTCACCCCTGAATGCTCACCCCTGAACGCTCTACCTGAATGCTCTACCTGAACACTCACCCCTGAATGCTCACACCTGAAAACTCACTCCTGAATGCTCACACCTGAACACTCACACCTGAACACTCACACCTGAACGCTCCACCTGAACAGCACCGGAGAGAGGCGTGGCATGGTTGGAGTGGCGGGGTTTGAGCACCTGTCCTCCTGCAGGGTCACGGCAGTGTGTGAGGGGGGCCCGTAATGAGTACGCGCAGCAGAGTGAAGCTTCACTGAAGTGTGTGTTTATTCCCGGCGCTCTGCCCCCGCGGCGCAGACCCAGCGCCAGCGCGCAGCCAGCGGGGGGGGCCGCTTCTCATAATCGCTCGTCTCCCGGACTAATTAAACACACAGTGGGGTGAGGAGAGGCGCGGGCGACACCATCCGGTCACAGTCGGGTGAAGCTCCTAATGGAGGCTGTGGGCGGGGCGGGGCGGGGCGGAGCGGGGCGGGGGGGGGGGTTAATTACACTAGCCGTGAACACGTCTGTATTAGTTCAGTAGGAACAGACCTGGATCGAATACGCCCTCATTTTCATGGGGGTGAATAGCAGTGCATAGGGGTGAATAGCAGTGCGTAGGGGTGAATAGCAATGTGAAGAGGTGTATAATTGTTTTGGATTCAAATACTTTTCTGTGCTCCGTTGATCTTGCCTGGTGCGACTGAGTCGACCCAGAGGACCAGGAGGCGGGGTCTGCACTTTTTGAGAGCGTTTCATAGGTTCCAATTCAGCAGTCAAGCTCAGTAAAGCGTAGAGCAGTATTTGAATCCGAAGCAATCCCGTACTTGACCCAGGCTGCTGGGTAATAAGCAGAGGGGTGGTGGAGGAGGGGGTGCGGTGGTACCAGACCGCCCCTGGGGGTGTAAACCTGCCCAAAATGTGGCGGGCCTGGAGCCAGCAGAGCGGGGCTCGTTTATTCCCCCTCTCTCCCCAACAGACGCACCGCACGTCTCTCACATCCTTCAGCAGCTGGGTGTGACCCCCGCTGGCCTCTTAAGGGCCATTATAACAACACCCAATCAGGCCTGCTCCCTCTCTCCCTCTCTCTTTCTCTCGCTCCCTTTCCCTGTCTCTATCCCTCTCTCTCTCTCTCAGCAGGCAGACTGTGCCATGTTGGGAGCTGTCCTTGTGAGTCATCTTTCGGAGTTTCATGCAACCGTTCATTACCCCCGCCCCAGGCATTTAGTGACACCCCCCCCCTCCCCTCTCATTAGCTTAGGCTCCCATTGCCTCTGTACGCGGGGTGGGGTGGGGTGGGTTACCCCCAGACCCTCATCCCTGCCCCACCAGGGGAACCACGGAGGCAGAGACGCTAACGACCCGTGCAGAGGTGAAAAACGCTGTCCATGACAACCCGCCCCGGCGACAACAGCCGCAAATCTATAACGGCTTCCATCGCCACGTCAAGTCATGACGAGCGTAAAAACAAACGGAAATCTGAGCCCTGTTTATGCAGCGAGCTGAGTGGAGGGGAGTTGTTATTGGATAAACCGGTTCTGGTCTGCGCCGCTCCTGATTGGTCGAGAGACGTCACAAGTGTTTAGACCAAGCGGGCTTCGTTTTTGAAGCTCACTTCCTGGTCTTGTTGAGA
>NC_083770.1:11701727-11714227 GCF_963514075.1 Conger conger
CACAGGGCCGCTACACCTGCCAAAACGCAGGGCCGCCCACACACAGACGCTACACCTGCACACACACAGAGAAGCTACACCTGCACACACACACAGAGACACTACACCCGCACACACACAGACACAGACGCTACACCTGCGCACACACACACACACACACACACACACACACACACACACACACACACACACACAGATGCTACACCTGCACACACACACACACACACACAGATGCTACACCTGCACACACACGGAGACGCTACACCTGCACACACACACACACACACACACACACAGGGCCACTGCTGCGGCTTCAACCCAACTCACCAAACCCATGTTCTGCCCTCTTCTCTTCCTCCCAGAATTTGTTTTTCTTTTGTGAAAATGGTATCTTGTGTAGCAGGCCTCCTGTGTGTGTGTGTCTCTGTCTATGTCCGTGTGCCTGTCTGTATTCACGTAAATATGTAAGAAAAGCTACAACACCATTATCTCCAATGAGAAGGAAGGAGAAAGGATTATGGGGAAAGCCATGTGTTGGTGTACTGCTTTCAAATAAGTGACAAAATGTTTAAACTAGCTGAGAGAACTGAGAAAACAAAGTTATCTGAGATGCCGGTTGAAAAGCGGGGTGTGTGTGCGGGCACAAAGGAGCCTGAGTCAGGTCAGGGGTGTGAGGATTGTGGTGTGGGGTGGGCGTGGGGGGCAGATTTGGGGTTGGGGGGGGGTCACTGGAGCAGTGACCACAATGCACAGCTCTCCGCGCCCCAAAGCCCGCTCATTAGCATTCCGCCGGGCTCAGAGCCCCGAAAAATCCCAAACGGGGGAAAAAGCGGAATCCGTCTGTAACCGAGAGGGTTCTCTCCGGAGACCGGCTCCCAAGCGCTGGCCTACACGCTCCACAAAGCTAAAGTAAAAACCTCCAAATGAAACCCGGGACCCCGCTGCAGGCCCCGGGGCCACTTCACGGTGAGTCAGCAGCGCTTCCTCTCTGCTAAACGGACGACACGCTTCCCGTACGGCGTGTGGAGCGGACCGAGGGATTCT
Source organism: Conger conger (assembly GCF_963514075.1). Taxonomy (NCBI): domain Eukaryota; kingdom Metazoa; phylum Chordata; class Actinopteri; order Anguilliformes; family Congridae; genus Conger; species Conger conger. The sequence continues at coordinate 11,702,772 of NC_083770.1, forward strand.
TTCACAAAGCTACTTTTTGAGTGTGTGACGAGGGCTACTCGAACCGAACGAATATTGCATTTTTAATTTCCAGAGCCGCGCTGAAATTCTTCTTTCCTTTCTTCTTCCTCCTCCTCCTCCTCCTCTTCTTCTTTTTCTTGTTAAATTAAAAGGGGAGTTTTTTGGCGGATGTGGGCGTGGCCCAGTGATGGGGTTCTGTGGTATGTAAATGAGGTTCTGATACCCAGACGCCGGGATAAAAAAAAAAAAAAGTCTGCAAAATATGCAAATGAAGGCGCGTGTAAGCTGTTGTGTGATATCGGGCCCGGTGTTTGCGTGTAGATATGTATTCATGAGATTTATTTCTGCTCTGTGCGATTGTGTTGTGTCCTCTGGTGTGTGTAGAGGTTTGTATGTGTGTGTTAGTTCTGTGTGGAGATGTGTTTGCTGTGTGGGGGTTCAGGCCTTGTGTTTGCCCTATTCGTCTTCTGTTTTCTGTGAAAAGCGCTCTATAAATACAATACAATACAAAACAGTTGAATTGAATTGAATTGAATTGAATTGAAATGGAGGCTAGTTTTTATTATTTCATTTTGTGTTATTTTTTTCAGAACCGAAACCGCTGATATTCTGAACTGGTATTGTAGGTCAGCGGCACAGCGATGTTCTCACGCCGTTGCTCATTTCCGCTCAGCGCTGTTATTGATTTCATCCTGATATTCCCCATGCGTCTTTGGGAGCGGGTGTGAATCCCGTTCGGGCGGTTTGTTTTGCGGGTCTGTTCAGGAGGGGCCGGTGTCTGTGGTGTGAGAGCCTGCCCGTGTGTGTCCGTGTGTCCTCCTGTGTGTGTCCTGCCCGTGTGTGTCCGTGTGTGTGTCCTGCCTGTGTGTGTGTCTGTGTGTGTGTCCATGTGTCCTGCCCGTTTGTGTCCGTGTGTGTGTCCGTGTGTCCTGCCCGTTTGTGTCCGTGTGTGTGTCCGTGTGTGAGTCCTGCCCGTGTGTGTCCGTGTGTGTGTTGCTCGTGTGTGTCCGTGTGAGTCCTGCCCGTGTGTGTCCGTGTGTGTTGCTGGTGTGTGTCCATGTGTGAGTCCTGCCCGTGTGTGTGTCCGTGTGTGTGTTGCTCGTGTGTGTCCGTGTGTGTGTTGCTCGTGTGTGTCCGTGTGTGTGTTGCTCGTGTGTGTCCGTGTGTGTGTTGCTCGTGTGTGTCCGTGTGTGTGGAGCAGAGCTGGTGTAACTGCTCCTGCGTTGGTCACAGTGTAGATGGTGTAACTGCTCCCGCGTTGGTCACAGCTGGTGACCTTGAGCACGGTGTCCTACAGGAGAGCAGTATCGCACCGCGGTCCGCCCTGTTCGCCCGCTCAGCGTTTTCACTGGCTGATTTCTGTTTGAGCATTAAAATAACAAAATGATGTGATACGATTCTAGCGCTTACAAATGATCAGTGATAACATAGCATAATAAAATAAATAATAAAAAAAAGTAATAATAATGATAATAAAATAATGTAATAATAATAACGATAATAAAATAAAGTAATAATAATAACGATAATAAAATCAAATAATATGAACGAGTATTATTTTTATGTATTTTTCTTAATTTCTTGTCGTTATCTTTACGATTTTATTTTATGCTTTTATTTAATTATTCATTTTCATTATTATAATTATTGTTTTACTAGGTTACATTATCTGTGCTCATTTGTAAGAATCACGTCCTTGCACACATTGCACACAGGGAGTGTGGTTGTATTTTCTGCAGCTGAGTCGTATCGGGGTCTGCGGTCATGGCGGTGATGGTTGCGGGGGTGACTCTCCTGCACGAGCTCCCAGCTCACGGTTCAGCTGAGGTCAGCGCACAGAGCAGGGCTTGGGCGGGGCCGCTAACGCTACGTTAGCGCCGGTGATGACCGTCCGCTGCCATGGGTCACACCGCTGTTACTCCATCATTTACTGCGCCCGGGACAGGAGCTGTGACTGTGGGCCAGTCCGTGAGAAATGGGCCCAATGATCTACCCACAATGCCCCGCTTTCTTCCTCACATTGCTCTCCCGGTCTTAAATCCATTTATTTATTTTGGGCACAAAATCTTGCCCCGGAGACTGAAAAGGTCAGAGATGGAAATGGTGCGTGAAGGTGAGCTTGTGTGTGTGTGTGTGTGTGTGTGTGTGTGTAAGTGTGTGTAAGTGTGTGTGAGTGTGCGTGTGTGTGTGTGTGTGTGTGTGTGAGTGTGTGTGAGTGTGTGTGAGTGTGTGTGAGTGTGTGTGTGTGTGTGTGTGTGTGTGTGTGAGTGTGTGTGAGTGTGTGTGTGTGTGTGTGTGTGTTGCCCAGTGTCTCTGCTCCACCCTGTTGTATGGTGTCCTTGCTGATGAAGCCGCTCCCTGCTACTGACTGTTCCATAGTCTTCCAAACAGCCGTCTGGTTGACTGTACTGAGATCAGCACTTGGTTTGCAGTGCGTGCACAAGCACACTATGCATGCAAACGTGTTTTATTTTCCTCTTTACCGGGCCTTATAGCGCACAGAAAGGTGGAGTGGCGTATTTCACTTCTTCCTGATTTCTCTGTGATGAGTTGCAGCCAGGCCTCCCCACTACAGCGGTGAGAGTGGCCCTGAGCGGGGCTCCTTCCTCTTCTCTCTTTTTACCATCCCTCACTTTCTCTCTTTTCATTTCGCCTGGTATTCAGAAGTTTATATCTGCTGTTCCTGTGGGCCAAGGCCACTAGCCCTGCCTGTATCAACTCTCTCTCTCTCCCTCCCTCTCCCTCTCCCTCTCCCTCTTTCTCTGCCCTTCTCTATCTCTCTCCTTCTCTCCCTGTCAGGTATAATAAAACCACGGTCCTCGAGGGCTGAGAACTGCTGGAACAATCTGGCCAGTCAGTAGCACTAATTGTTCAATTATTTACCGAGAGAAATAACCGAACAAAAAGGGCTGGGTTTACCCCTGCAGTGCACGGTGCGCGGTTGTGTACGCGCCGGCCACAGGTATACAGGTGCGCTCTGCCTGGAGTCAGCCTGTACAGAAATGTAAATATTACATATTATAAAATAGATTTAAAAAATGTTTTGAATGAAAAAGAGACACTGGGAGGTTTCCAGTTGAACAGAACAGGAGCAGGAGAACAGGCCATTCAGCCCGGCAGAGATCATCTTTTCCTAACAGTAAAGTGTTACCGACTGCGTAGTTTGCCTAAAAGGTAAATAGTATCTAGCACCGTATTAAGCCTGGTCTTGAAAACCCCCCAGTGTTTCTGCCTCCTGTCCTGGTGAGGTATTCCACACAGTGACCACCGGGCCTGGCTGACCCCCTGCTTGTATTCCCCTGCATGTATTTGGCAAAACATTTTGTAAACTTGAAAAGAAAAGTGCATTTGCATATAAAAAAATTTCATTTGTAGTCAGACGAATATACATGAACGCTTTGAGAAGAAGTTTTAACGTGTTCCGATGAGAGCCGTCAGAAAGAAGGCAGCGGAACCTTTTCTCTTTCTCTCCGATGTCGTTCTCATTTGGGTCCCCCCTCCCTTCGCCTGTCGACATCGTGGCTTTGATCTGTGTAAGAGATGGCAGCCTTTATTTTACAGGCTCGGAAATGTTACGTTCGGGGGGTTCAGTCTGACATGAAATTCAAATATTTTCTGTTCTCCAGCTTCGAGAGGCGCAGGACGGAGGAAAACCTCATTAATTTCGGAATTCTCTAAATGATTCGAGTTTATATATTTGTTATTGTCCTGCTTATTTTCCCGCTTAAGTTTAATGTCGCATGAAACCTTGGAAACACGAGTGCGCTCTTGTGATGTTATTAAAAGACGTATTTAGCCCCGAACCTGAAGGACGGAGAAGCGGGGGCCATTTCGGATGTGAGGGCCGACTGGGTTGCACACGCACAGATTCAATGGCACTTGAGTTTGGAAGCGAGTTTCCGAGAAGCTGCTTTACTGCCGGGCCTGGTTTTTATTCCAGTGCCCGGTTGCTTGGAAACGGGGGTCAGGGCTCTATTGTGACATCACAAATGCTCTGTGATTGCACACTCCAGTCTTCCTGTGATGCGCCAGGGTTCTATTCTCACATGAAAGGACCAGCACTCCAATCCCAACAAGAAAATTGGTCGGACCGGGTTTCTGTGAAATGTTTTCCGTGGTTTTCAGAAAATACCTTGTCTTTAGAGTGCAGGATTATTATTATTATTATCATTTATTATTATGATTATTATGATTATGGGTCCAAGCGCAAAGTTGTCCTAGTCCTTGTACATCAGAGATGTACGTTTACTTAAGTTGTGCAACATACTTGTTTTGTGACCTTGACAAAAACAAATTTTTGCTGATCACTCGTGAACTATATTTCAGATCGGGATAAATTATCAACTTGAAGCTTTACTGAAATTGCTTCTTACTCAAGGCCAAAGTCATACAGCAAATTGAAAAAGGTGCAACAAAAGAATAATAATTTTTTTGTATATTTACTGAAGTTTCTCAAATGACTACTATATGCAGTACTGTGCAAAAGTTTTAGGCAGGTGTGAAATATGATATAAATATGAATATGCTGTAAAGTAAGAATGCTTTCAAAAATAGAAATGTTAATAGTTTATGTTTATCAATTAACAAAGTGCAAAGTGAGTGAACAGAAGAAAAATCTAAATCAAATCAATATTTGGTGTGACCACCCTTTTCTTTCAAACCAGCATCAATTCCTCTCGGTGCACTTGCACAAAGTGAGGGATTTTGTAGGCATATAGTCAGGTGTGTGATTAAACAATTATACCAAACAACCTACACAGGGGTGCAAAAAAATGGCAGCAGGTTCTCTGGACTGATGAGTAAAAATAATATTTGAAATAGTTTAAATATTTGGCTGCAGCAGAAGGCAGTTTGTTCGCTGAAGGGCTGGAGAGCGGTACAAGAATGCAACAGTGAAGCGAGGTGGAGGTTCCTTGCAAGTTTGGGGCGGCATTTCTGCAAATGGAGGTGGGGATTTGGTCAGAATTAATGGTCTCCTCAATGCTGAGAAGGAAGATAATTATCCATCATGCAATACCATCAGGGAGGCATCTGATTGGCCCCAAATTAATTCTGCAGCAGGACAACGACCCCAAACATACAGCCAATGTCATTAAGAACTATCTTCAGTGTAAAGAATAAAAAGAACAAGGAGTCCTGGAAGTGATGGTATGGCCCCCACAGAGCCCTGATCTCAACATCATCGAGTCTGTCTGGGATTACATGAAGAGACGGAAGCATTTGAGGCTGCCTAAATCCACAGAAGAACTGTGGCTAGTTCTCCAAGATGTTTGGAACAACCTACCTTCTGAGTTCCATCAAAAACTGTGTGCAGGTATACCTAGAAGAATTGATGCTGTTTTGAAGGCAAAGGGTGGTCACACCAAATATTGATTTGATTTAGATATTCCTTCTGTTCATTCACTTCTTCTGTTCATGCATTTTGTTCATTGATAAAAAATAAACATGACATTTCTATTTTTGAAAGCATTCTTATTTTACAGCATTTTTTTCACACCTTCCTAAAACTTTTGCACAGTACTGTAGGCCAGAGGTTGAGGTCATATGGATACATTTAAGAAGAGGTGCAACAAAAATTTTGGAAGCTAAAAATATCTGTATATACTTGGTTTGCTTTAAATCTATGCCGTAGTGCAAGTAGGTAAGTCCATATAGCCCGGTTACTCAATCTGGATATGAGCGTACTTTCAAGATGGATTTAAAGTTAACAGCCAAGCATAATTTAGCCATCTCAGTGTCCCAACATATCTACATATTTACCAGGCATAATTCTCCTGTGGTGAGGCTTGGTCTGCAATATAAGAGGGACTTTTTTCAGAATTGCAGTGCATTGGGAAGGAAAACTAGCCAGTGCAGTGGAAGGGCAGGTGGGGGGAGGCTCAGCAATTGGAATTTTGTGTTAATTATGATTATTATTTTCTTTAATGTAATAATGTCGCTTGTCTGTCTCTCTGTCATCTCCCTCCATGTGTTTGTTTCGGCTGAAGTGTGGCGCAGAGTGAACAGAAGCAGTGGCTTTATGCGATGTGTGTTAGTGGAGTGTGTGCTTGTTGCTTCAGGTTGGGGAATCGGGAGGTTGAAGTTCTTTCCCTCCCTCTCTCTCTCTCTGTGTACCTGAGACAGGTGTGTGGGAGGTGTGTGGAGCAGGGTACCTGAGACAGGTGTGTGGGAGGTGGAGGGTAGTCTCTGGGTTAAATATTAATGTTGGAGTCCCAGCCTTGCCCCCCGGGCGGACGGTCTAATGGACCGATTATGCAGCCATGCAGCCAGTCCATTAAGCCCCACTCTCTCCTTCTCTCTGCCTTTTCCTCTCTCTCCCTCTCTCCCCCTCCATCTTTCTCTCTCTCTCTCTCTCTCTCTGAATGATGGGCAGATGGATGAGATCCGGGTTGGGGACGGTGGTGTGGAGTGAGGGGGTTCTGGTTCTGGTTCTGGTTCTGGTTCTGGGGTTGGCCTAATTAAACGTGCTGCTGGTTGGATGACGCCCCGCTAACCCGCTACGCCGGGTCCCACCCACATTCTGCCAGACCAGCCAACCACAGCCAACCGTGACTCACTCTATAAAAATCGCATTTTCTTTTTGAAAACTGAACTTTATTTTATTGGGAATGAGATGGTTCCAGGTGCACATGGGGTGTGTTCACGTCCTGTAGAGTGGTTTGGAAATCTGGAAAGGTGCTATGAAAATTGTATTGTTTAACATTTTTAATAGTATTTATAATTTTATTTTATTATCATTATTATTTTTTTATTTTTTTATTTTAGCCGCCCAAAACAACCCATTTATGAAGTTTCTGTTTGTCTGCTCACAAAATAAATAGATAAAATCATCCTGTGATATTAGCAGTTAGCTGGGTGTTATTTGGCGGGGTTACGGCTGTGTGGGGTTCTGGTTGTGGTGGGTGGCTGTGTGGGGTTCTGGTTGCGATGGGCGGGGTTACGGCTGTGTGTGGTTCTGGTGTAGAGGCAGAATTCGGTGGCCGCCGCCATTTTGTTGGTGAGCGCTTCTGGCTTTATCGGCTCCTCCTGCAGCCGGGCCTAAGATGGCAGTGCAAAGCAGAGAGCGTTAACCGCCGAGCCCCCCCTCCTCCTCTCTCCTTCCCCTCCTCCTCTCCTTCCCCTCCTCTCTCCTTCCCCTCCTTTTTCTTCTGGTTCTTTTACCCCTCTGCCCCAGAAGAGGCTTTTTCTCAGCAGGGAAAGCTTTTAGCGCTGTGTTAGCCCGCTAACCTGCATAGTAATGCTGAGAGAGAGAGAGAGAGAGAGAGAGAGAGAGAGAGAGAGAGAGAGAGAGAGAGAGAGAGAGAGAGAGAGAGAGAGAGAGAGAGAGAGAGAGAGAGAGAGAGAGAGAGAGAGAGAGAGAGAGAGAGAGAGAGAGAGAGAGAGAGAGAGAGAGAGAGAGAGAGAGAGAGAGAGAGAGAGAGGAGGGGAGGCCGCAGTGAACGGGCCGTAGTGCAGTCGGCCGCAAGCAGATCCTAAAATGGCCGTCCTCCAGCGCAAATCTTTTGTTTTGTTTCCCTGGAAAGACTTTGAAAGTCTCTGAAATCTTGAGCAATTACATGGGACAATTACATGTGACTATTACATGCGACAATTACATGGGACAATTACATGTGACAATTACATGGGACAATTACATGCGACAATTACAAGCGACAATTACAAGCGACAATTACATGCGACTGTTACATGGGACAATTAAGCCAGGCCATGACACAGGAGAATTACACACGATTGCTACACAAGACTATTATGCAGGACCATTACATTGGTCTGTTACGCCGGACTATTACAAAAGACTGTCACAAAGGACTGTTAGCACTTGACTCTTAGCTCATCTTGACGACAGCTTTTGACACACATTTTGACAGAAAGCTTTCATTTATTGACAGGAGTAAGTGTCAGACAGACAAAGCGAGAGAGAGAGAGAGAGAGAGAGAGGATAAAGGAGTGTGACAGAGGGAGAGAGAGAGAGAAGATAAAGGAGTGTGACAGAGGGAGAGAGAACAGGAGCCCTGGGTGTAAACGAGGCTGTTGTGTGTGCTGATCTCCTGAGAGCGCTGATCTCTGAGCTGCTCCTCGCCGCCCTGTGAAAGCGGAACGCGCTCCTCGGGATTAGGAGCAGCAACGTGGCGTCCGCGTGGAAACCCTGAATCACCCCCCCCCGAGGCTGCGGTCCCACGCGGCGGTGAAACCCGTGTGTGTTCACGCGCTTGTTTAGCGTGCGTGTGACGGAACTGGTCGGCCGTGCCGGGTAAGGCTGCTGCAGCGCCTCCTGATGACACTCCGCCCGGAACATTCCAGAATAATTCCCCAATCCCGTGTCTGAGTTTCTCCTGGAAGAGCGCGGCCGCATCCCTCCGGCAGAGGGCCAGGCTCCACTGTGGCCTCCTGCGCTGGCTGTGCGCGTGTGGGCCAGCCCTGTTCCTGGAGCCCTGCCGTCCTGTAGAGCTTCACTCCAACCCCAATTTGGCGCACTTGATTCTACTAATTAGCAGCTCAACCAGATGTTTAATGAGGAGTGCTTTGTTAGGGTTGGAGTGAAAACCTGTGCGTTGGTAGATCTCCAGGAACAGGGCAGAAAAGCCCAGCTCGAGCTGCTGAATGAGGTGTGCTTGGTTAGGGTGGGAGTGAAAACCTCCAGGACGGTAGATCTCCAGGACCAGGCTTGTGAGCTGCTGGAGTTGACGGACTTCACTTCCTCGACGGGACTGGTTCGTAGGATACACCGTCAGCCGGCCTGGTTTAACCAGCTCTCTAGATACAGGTGCTCTTGTAATACCTGGAGATGTTATCTTCTGTAAGAGCTGTTGTTGTACAGGTTAGGAGAACACGTATCACAGGAGGAGATGAAACGGCTGAAGCAAAAAGACTCCTTAAAGGTTAAGAACAGTGCTGAGCCGCTGTAAAACTTGGTCTTCTTTTGTAGAGGAAGCGCATATCCTCACCTTGCAGTGTCTGGGACTGTTCCCCGCTCGATTCCTTTAACAATTGATGCCTCCCGCGGTTTAGTGGAGACATTACCCAACCTCTGTCGGATTGTTCCGTTTCCCTCAATGAAAAATGACTTTTGGGAAGAGATTAATATTTCAGCACAACAATACGGCGTGGCATCAGACGAGGAGAGGAGAAATAACGATTAGACGTTTGTTTGACAACGCATCGATAATTCATTCTTCCTTGTTCTGACGTGAACAAGTGCTTCTGAGACGCACGCGCTCATACACACACACACACGCACACACACATGCACTCACATACACACAGACACACACACACACACGTACAAGCACGCTCACACACGCTCACACATGCACGCACGCACACACACACATACGCACTCTCACACGCACTCTGTCACACACACACATCTCACACACGCACGCACACACACACACACTCTCACACACACACACACACACACACATGCACGCACACACACACACTCTCACACACACACACACACACATGCACATGCAGCGCTCACACACACGCTCACACATGCACGCACGCCCACACACACATACGCACTCTCACACGCACTCTGTCACACACGCACACTCACACACGCACACACACACACACACACACTCTCACACACACACACACACACACACATGCACGCCACACACACACACTCTCTCACACACACACACACACATACGCACTCTCACACGCACTCTGTCACACTCACACACGCACACACACACACACACACACACACACATGCACGCTCACACACACGCTCACGCACGCACGCCCACACACCGCACACACACACACAACAGGTGTGTGTAAAATCCTCTTGAAGCTCACAGAGGCGGTTAACGTCCTGACACCCAACGACCCAACACGGGTCACGTGCTCACCCTGGTCACGTGACGCAGGCAGGTTGGGCCCAGGTGTGTTTGACTCTGTTTTGCGGCGTGTGGAGTCTTTCCGCCGGAGTGCGGGAGTCGTGGAACAGCCGAAGCGCTTCCGCTGCTGAGAGAGTTCAGGGAGCCGGGGCGATCGCACGGCGACAGACGTTTCATCCCAAAACAAAGAGTTTAGAGCGCTGAGCCGAGCACCTCTGAGGGAACCTTCACGCGGGCGCGGCGCACAAGGCTCCGTGTTCTCCACAACCGTCCTCCCGGGTTCCCCCTCGGTACCAGAGCTGTGATCCCGCCTCCTTCAGCGCTCCTTACCCTCAGCTTTCTTCCCTCTGTCTTTGTGCGACACTCAACAGTTCTTTAAGACGAAGAAAGGAAAACATCTGGCGGTACGTTTTTGCGGCCTCCCTGTGTGCGTGTTCCGGGGTTTGAGCGTGGAGGTCCTCTCTGCGTGTGGGGGGTTTGAGCGGTGGAGGTCCTCTCTGCGTGTGGGGGGTTTGAGCGTGGAGGTCCCCTCTCTGCGTGTGGGGGGTTTGAGCGTGGAGGTCCCCTCTCTGCGTGTGGGGGGTTTGAGCGTGGAGGTCCTCTCTGCGTGTGGGGGGTTTGAGCGTGGAGGTCCTCTCTGCGTGTGGGGGGTTTGAGCGTGGAGGTCCTCTCTGCGTGTTCGGGGGTTTGAGCGTGGAGGTCCCTCTCTGCGTGTGGGGGGTTTGAGTGGTGGAGGTCCCCTCTCTGCGTGTGGGGGTTTGAGCGTGGAGGTCCCTCTCTGCGTGTGGGGGGTTTGAGGTCCCTCTCTGCCTGTGGGGGGTTTGAGGTCCCTCTCTGGTGGGGGTTTGAGGGTGGAGGTCCCTCTCTGCGTGTGGGGGGTTTGAGCGTGGAGGTCCCTCTCTGCGTGTGGAGGGGTTTGAGCGGTGGAGGTCCCCTCTCTGCGTGTGGGGGTTTTGAGAGGTGGAGGTCCCCTCCTGCGTGTGGGGGGTTGAGAGGTGGAGGTCCCTCTCTGCGTGTGGGGGGTTTGAGAGGTGGAGGTCCCTCTCTGCGTGTGGGGGGTTTGAGAGGTGGAGGTCCCTCTCTGCGTGTGGGGGGTTTGAGAGGTGGAGGTCCCCTCTCTGCGTGTGGGGGGTTTGAGAGGTGGAGGTCCCTCTCTGCGTGTGGGGGGTTTGAGAGGTGGAGGTCCCCTCTCTGCGTGTGGGGGGTTTGAGAGGTGGAGGTCCCTCTCTGCGTGTGGGGGGTTTGAGGTCCCCTCTCTGCGTGTGGGGGGGTTTGAGGTCCCCTCTCTGCATGTGGGGGGTTTGCGGTCCCCTCTCTGCGTGTGGGGGGGTTTGCGGTCCCCTCTCTGCGTGTGGGGGGTTTGAGGTCCCCTCTCTGCGTGTGGGGGGTTTGAGGTCCCCTCTCTGCGTGTCTCGGTGAAGGCCGGAACACTCCACTGTCGCGCCTCGCGTGGGCGGCGGAGTAAAAGCGTCGGGGCGGCGAGGTCGGGTTGTTGTCTCTCTCTTCTCTCTCTCCTCTCTCTCCTCTCTCTTCCTCTCTCTCCTCTCTCTCCTCTCTCTCCTCTCTCTCCTCTCTCTCCTCTCTCTCCTCTCTCTCCTCTCT
>NC_083770.1:11721727-11729227 GCF_963514075.1 Conger conger
CATTAAGACCAACGGATTAAGAAAGAGCTTTCTCCAGCAATATCAGATTAAACTCGATAGTTTGTGGCCATGAAAGCTTGTGTGATTGTGTGACTGTTCACAAGCAGAAGGTACAAATCACTGGAATACCAAGTATTGGTATTCATCCCTTTTTCCTGGTACCACATGCTGATTCTGGAGTGAGCTGATTCCCACACAGGTTTAAAATGATTTCCCTGGAATCATTGCAGCTTCAGGGGGAGTGGATTGGATGGGGGAGCCACACACAGCACTGGAATCGGCGCTCGACAACACACTCACCACCCTGCAGCCGGTCCTGTTCCACTGGATCATGTTCCCCTAGTGGCCCACTCACTGATACCTGGAAATTGCATAGAGGGCGTGAATATGACTTTTATATTAGGAATATCAGTAGTTTGCAGTGAAGAAAGCAGCAATACAGTATGTCGTTGTGTGACCGTTGACCAGCAGAATATTTCCATTTTTGAAATTGCTGGAAATTCCAAAATATTGGTATTCATCAGTTTTTCATGGTGCCACATGCTAATTCTTTCTTCTGTGATTGCAAAACACGCTTCACGTTATTTCTCTGGAATCATTGCAGCTGTATAGGGGACACGACTCCGTGGGGAGCCCCACACTGCACTGGAATCAGTGCTGGACGCTACAGTCGCCCCCGCGCAGCCAATGAGCAGCGAGAGCCGGTCCCGGCGTCCTGCGGGGCCGTTTCTCCCTCGTCCTCAGAACAGGACGGGCGCGTGGCGTGTCGGGGGGTAACTGATGGAGACAGCGGGGTCGTTAGCGCTGTTCGGGCGGCCGGGTCGTTAGCGCTGTTCGGGCGGCCGGGTCGTTAGCGCTGTTCGGGCGCCCGGGTCGTTAGCGCTGTTCGGGCGGCCGGGTCGTTAGCGCTGTTCGGGCGGCCGGGTCACGGTTGGTCGCCGTCGTGTTCGGCGGTTTGAAGCGGGGAGATGAGGGGGGATAAACTGGCCTTCTCGTGCGGCGCATCCAAGCGCGCTAAAAACACTTCCGCCGACAGCAACAACAAACAAGGCCCCGGCTTTACTGTAAACCAAACAGAGGGGGGGGGCCCGCCATGATTAAATGCGCTTTACATAGGCTCTGACACCGCTTTTATGAGGCTGTTTCTTACTTATTTATTTCTTTTTTCAAAGCTTTACGGCGCTGGGTTTAACAACGCGAGCCGCGCTGTTCGGTTTTAAACAGCGCGAGGGGGTTAGCATCAAAGCCGGGCTCTCTAATCAAGACGAATGCGGTCGATATCGCTGGGGGAGGACGGGGGCTCGGAGTCCAGGGGTTACGGCACGCGGGGCCGGCTGCCATCGATCTCCTCGCTTTTTACCATTACAATTTATTTATTTTTGCGAGGAGTTAAAAAACCCAAAAAAAACAAAACGCCGGCCGAACGTCTCCGTCGATTTGGAAAACGGCTCTCCCTCCGAAGGCTCGCAAAACCGCCCAATCCAATATTTAGATTTTGCGAGCGCTCCCGGTTTTAGTCAGAAAGGGCACGGCTGGGAGGCGTTTCCTCCAGGCGGTCAGGAGACAGGCTGAGGTAATAAGTTTACCTCATAAGAATTACAGTCAGGTCCATAAATATTGGGACATCGACACAATTCTCAGCTTTGTGGCTCTATACACCACCACAATGGATTTGAAATGAAACAAACGAGATATCCTTTAACTGCAGACTTTCAGCTTTAATTTGAGGGTATTTATATCCAAATCAGGTGAACAGTGTAGGAATTACAACAGTTTATATATGTGCCTCCCACTTTTTAAGGGACCAAAAGTAATGGGACAATTGGCTGCTCAGCTGTTCCATGGCCATGTTTGTGTTATTCCCTCATTATCTCATTTCCAAGGAGCAGATAAAAGGTCTAGAGTTCATTTCAAGTGTGCTATTTGCATTTGGAATCTGTTGCTGTCAACTCTCAATATGAGATCCAAAGAGCTGTCACTATCAGTGAAGCAAGCCATCATTAGGCTGAAAAATAAAAACAAACCCATCAGAGAGATAGCAAAAACATTAGGTGTGGCCAAATCAACTGTTTGGTACATTCTTAAAAAGAAAGAACGCACCGGTGAGCTCAGCAACACCAAAAGACCCGGAACACCACGGAAAACAACTGTGGTGGATGACAGAAGAATTATTTTCCTGGTGAAGAAAAACCCCTTCACAACAGTTGGCCAGATCAAGAACACTCTCCAGGAGGTAGGTGTATGTGTGTTAAAGTCAACAATCAAGAGAAGACTTCACCAGAGTGAATACAGAGGGTTCAAACCATTGGTGAGCCTCAAAAACAGGATGACCAGATTAGAGTTTGCCAAACAACATCTAAAAAAGCCTTTACAGTCCTGGAACAACATCCTATGGACACATGAGACAAAGATCAACTTGTACCAGAATGATGGGAAGAGAAGAGTATGGAGAAGGAAAGGAACTGCTCATGATCCAAAACATACCACCTCATCAGTGAAGCATGGTGGTGGTAGTGTCATGGCGTGGGCATGTATGGCTGCCAATGGAACTGGTTCCCTTGTATTTATTGATGATGTGACTGCTGACAAAAGCAGCAGGATGAATTCTGAAGTGTTTCGGGCAATATTATCTGCTCATATTCAGCCAAATGCTTCGGAACTCATTGGACGGCGCTTCACAGTGCAGATGAACAATGACCCGAAGCATACTGCGAAAGCAACCAAAGAGTTTTTTAAGGCAAAGAAGTGGAATGTTATGCAATGGCCAAGTCAAGTCACCTGACCTGAATCCGATTGAACATGCATTTCACTTGCTGAAGACAAAACTGAAGGGAAAATGCCCCAAGAACAAGCAGGAACTGAAGACAGTTGCAGTAGAGGCCTGGCAGAGCATCACCAGGGATGAAACCCAGCGTCTGGTGATGTCTATGTGTTCCAGACTTCAGGCTGTAATTGACTGCAAAGGATTTGCAACCAAGTATTAAAAAGTGAAGGTTTGATTTATGATTGTTAGTTTGTCCCATTACTTTTGGTCCCTTAAAAAGTGGGAGGCACATATACAAACTGTTGTAATTCCTACACCGTTCACCTGATTTGGATGTAAATACCCTCAAATTAAAGCTGAAAGTCTGCAGTTAAAGCATATCTTGTTCGTTTCATTTCAAATCCATTGTGGTGGTGTATAGAGCCAAAAAGAGGAGAATTGTGTCGATGTCCCAATATTTATGGACCTGACTGTAATCAAATCCGCTAAGTTGCTGAAGAGCGGGTTCGGGGGACGGCGGGGCGGCCGTAAAACCCCGCCCGGTCTCTGACGCTCCCTGACTCTGCAGGGATTAGCGTACGCCAGCAGGCCTTACCCGGCGCTCGCTAATCCAGGCCTTTGTGAGCCGTTACCTGAAAATTGTATTTAGTTATTTTCTTATTTAAATATCCCGCTCATGGGGGCTTGAGTGAAGACATGAAAGCGGTTTTGACACGTTTCTCCGGCTCTCCGTGACGGAGGCCGGTTACCCTGTCGGTTTGAATAAACGCAGCCGTTTGCAAAGTGCGCTTTGATTTTCAAAATACATTTTCCAACACTATTGATCCGCATTGAGTAGGGGGGAAAAAAACTAAACGGTCTTTCGGTTTTTTTCTTCCCTGTTCCCTGGAAGCCGGGAAAGCAGAGGGGGAGATACTGTTCAGGAGTCTGTTCAGGGGGACACTGTTCAGGAGTCTGTTCAGGGGGAGAGAGCCGGACGCACCATCGATCTCAGCGCCGAGCGGGCGGGCGGGTCTCCAGGCCCGGAGAGGGAGAGGGAGAGGGGGCGTGAGAGGGAGAGGGAGAGGGGGCACGAGGCGGGCCGCCAAGGTCGTTGGGCGCTGGAGTAGAGAGACGCTGCTTTTCTCCCCGTGTCGTGGACACCACGCAGGCAGTGAAATAGACGGCCCCCTGGGGGTCCTTCCACAGCATAAACGCAGGATTCTAAGAGCCATCTAAGATTCTAAGAGTGTTTGTTATTGGAGAGATGGGCCCCAGCGGGATTCTGGGTATTTTTTGCCCCTTCCTTTGCAGGGATTCAGAGTGAAGTCTTTGAGGTTGTTCATGTAGTGCTGGATAAAGGAGGATGTTCTTGTTTGGAGCTTTTTTTAGTGGACAGAATTTAATCTGAGTCCAACACGGGCCTTGACTGTGTTCAGAAGTAATTAATTTTGTACAATTTTGTGTAATTTGTGGAAAGAAAAAAAAAAAAAGCAATAAAGCGAGCTTGTCGTGTTCTGTATTGGAGAGTGGACATGACAATATCAGGGTCACATTTTAATGGATTTGTGTGTGTGTGTGTGTGTGAGTGCGAGTGTGCGTTTATGCGTGTGTGAGTGTGTGTGTGAGTGTCTGTGCATGTGTGTGTCTACGTGCGTGCGTGTACGTATGTGTTTATGTATGTGGTTGTGTATGCCTGCGTGTGTTTGCTTGTGTGCGTGTGTGTTTGTGTCTGCGTACGTGTGCCTGTGCATGTGTGTGTGTTTTTGTCTGCATGCTTGTGTGTGTGTGTGTGCACACGCGCATGCGTGCGTCTGTGTGTGTGTGTGTGCCTGAGCTTATGTCTGTATAATGTCCAAGTTTGCAAAAGTTTGTGAGTGAGTGCACATGGTCCAGCTTTTTCTTTTTCTAAAATGTTGGAAAGTTTGCCGTTTTCTAGTAAAAGACAAAATATTTTTACAATATATTAAGTATTCCCAGTATAAAACAGAAATTCAGGCACAGAATGTGTCTCCTCTCCCCTGATATGACAGCCGTCCCTCTGAAGGTACGGGGCTGTCGGAGGCCATTTTGGCTCAAACTGGCGGGGACAGTCAGGCCCGTCGTCTCTAAAGTTCAGGGGAGCGCGGGGGCTGTGTGTGTTTTTCCCAAACGAGCCGGCGACCTTTTCTCCCGCCGTAGCCCCGGGTCCCGCTGTCCCCGCGCCCGTCTGCTCCAATCAGACTCCAGCGCCGCACGGGCAGGGAAACAGCGAGCGCCCGGCGAGACCAATAAATGTTACAGAACAAACAAAGCGCAGCGTGTTTACGGGAGCGGGCCTGTCGGCCGCGCGGTGGGGGCGGGGGGGGGGGGAGGGGGGCGGGGCTGCCGGAGAGCGGGTCGCCACGGTGACAGACGGCTTGTGAGCTTGAGTGGTGGTTGAGAACGTGAAAGCGAACGAGCCCAGTTCTGAGGCTAGAAGAGAGTGGTCTCTCTTTTTCTCTCTCTCCCCCTCTCTTTCTCTCGTTTTCTCTCCCTCTCTCTCTTTCTCTCTCTCTAAGGGAAATACTAACAAAAATTGTTTGTTTCAAACCCATCCCGGTTTTCTTGCGGTTTCTTTGCAAAATAGCATCCAAACAAATTTCCCCAAAGGCGAAAATAAAAGAAATACATAAATAAATAAAAGAAATGTAAAAAAAAAAAACTGGTTGAATATATGAAAGATTTCTGTTGAGTATAACAGCGTTGCCTGTTGCTCTGACGCTGTTATTGATCCTCAGCTGGTCTTGGGGGACAGAGCTTTGTGTGCAGGTCTGTGTTCACGGAAGGTGCCAGAATCTGAGACGCTCAGATGACAGACAGACAGAGAAGCAGACAGACAGACCGACAGACAGGCAGGCAGACAGACAGACGGGCAGACAGGCAGGCTTTGATGTATTGGTCAGGGACCTCTGCTCTTCTTTTGGTGGTTATTTGGGGAGGGAGGCGTCCTGTCACTCTCTCTGCAGCCACAGTACCCCGTGACAAGCACTCACTCACTCTCTCTCTCCCTCTCTTACCCCCTTTCTCTCTCCCTCCCTCTCTTTCCCTCTTTCTCTCTGTCCCTCTGTCCCTCTGCCTCCCTCCCTCCCTCCCTCTCTTTCCCCCTTTCTCTCTGTCCCTCTCTCCCTCTCCCTCCCCCCTCTCTCTCTCTCCCTCTCTTTCCCCCTCTCTCTCTTCCTCCCTCTCTCTCTCTCCCTCTCACCCTCTCATAAAAAGTTCAGAACAAACCCATCAGGACTTTTCTCTGAAAGCTGTGATGTTACTGGGGTGGGGTGGGGTGGGGTGGCATCTATCTTCCCTTCAGTTCCTCTGTAAACCCCCCCCACCCCACCCCCACCCCCTGACCTGGAAAGGGCGATTAATCTCCAGTGTCTATAACCGCACGCGAGATGGAGAGATGAAAGAGAGCCGGGGACCAATCAGCAGCTGTCATCGATCCGCCAACCGCCACTCCGGGACGGGGCAGGGGGGCAGGGGGGCAGGGTGGGGGGGCGGGGGGGTGTTTGGCGTCGAGCGGGAAACTGCATCGGCGGCAGTAATTGTCAGTTGAAGCGGCGACGGCTAATCACAGAGAGGTGGAGGACTCCCCTTCTCCTCCACGACCTTCCCTCACTCCCTCCATCTCTCTCTCTGCGTCTCTCCCTTTCTACCTCTCTCTCCCCCTCTCTCTTTCCTCTCTCTCTGTCTCTCTCTCTCTGTCTCTCTCTCTGTCTCTCTCCCTCTCCCTTCTCTCCCTATCTCACCCTCTCCTTCTCTCTATCTCTCTCTCTATCTCTCTCCCTCTCTCTCTCCCCTCTCCCTCTCTCTCCCTCTCCTTCTCTCCCTATCTCACCCTCTCCTTCTCTCTATCTCTCTCTCTCTATCTCTCTCCCTCTCTCTCTCCCCTCTCCCTCTCACTCCCTCTCTCTCTCTCTCTCTCTCTCTCTCCCTCTCTCCCTCTCTCTCTCTCTCGGTTAATAAGCAGATCTTAATTAGAAAGTGATTTATATCCAGGCCCGTCTGTGCCTTCATTACAGCCTCTCCGCCGGTTGACGGTTAATTTATTTATTTCTGTGTGTTTTATTCCTGGGCGTGAGGAGTGCGGGCGTAGATGGCGGCGTGTGAAGGCTGCTTATTAAATAGAGAGTAATTAGTGTCAGGAGTCTCATCCCTGACCCCGCCCGCCCTGCCCCCCACCAAGAACATCCCCTTCTCCTCTCGCCCTGTTCTCTCTCTCTCCCTCTCTCTGTCCTTATCTGTCCCTCTCCTCTCCTCTCTCCATCTCCCTGTCTTTCACTCTCTCCCTCTCTCTGATTTGGCAGTTTGAACCAGGGCAGAATGTTAGACTTTGAGATTTGGCTCCATATTTCCCTTATGGTGTGAGATGGATGTGTGTGTGTTTTGTTTGTATTTTTTGCGGGGCTTTTGTTTGTGATTTTGAGTGTGTGAGCTGGTGTGTCTATGTTCCTGGGACCTTTTTTTTTGGGGACGGTTTGTCTTTGTGAGTCTTGGGTGTTGGTGTGTTTTAAGAGTGTGTGTTTTTTGTGATTTGATGCGTGTGTGTGTGTGTGTGATTTGCCGAATAGTGTTGATGTGTTCCGGGGTTTTTGGGGTATGTGATTGTGCATTTTATGGTGTGTGTTGGTGTGTTTTAGGGGTATGTGTTTCTGTGTTTTCTGAGTGTGTCGGTGAGTTTTTAAGTGTGTGTTTGTGCGCTTTGAGGTGTGTGATTGTGCAGTTTTAGGTTGTGTGTTTGC
>NC_083770.1:11736727-11741727 GCF_963514075.1 Conger conger
AGACACCAGCGCTGCCCCCTGTACGACTCCTTACCCAGACACCAGCGCTGCCCCCCTGTACGACTCCTTACCCAGGCGGCTGCGCTGCCCCCCTGTACGACTCCTTACCCAGACACCAGCGCTGCCCCCCTGTACGACTCCTTACCCAGACACCAGCGCTGCCCCCCTGTACGACTCCTTACCCAGACACCAGCGCTGCCCCCCTGTACGACTCCTTACCCAGACACCAGCGCTGCCCCCCTGTACGACTCCTTACCCAGACACCAGCGCTGCCCCCCTGTACGACTCCTTACCCAGACACCAGCGCTGCCCCCCTGTACGACTCCTTACCCAGACACCAGCGCTGCCCCCTGTACGACTCCTTACCCAGACACCAGCGCTGCCCCCCTGTACGACTCCTTACCCAGACACCAGCGCTGCCCCCCTGTACGACTCCTTACCCAGACACCAGCGCTGCCCCCCTGTACGACTCCTTACCCAGACACCAGCGCTGCCCCCAGTACGACTCCTTACCCAGACACCAGCGCTGCCCCTCTGTACGACTCCTTACCCAGACACCAGCGCTGCCCCCCTGTACGACTCCTTACCCAGACACCAGCGCTGCCCCCTGTACGACTCCTTACCCAGACACCAGCGCTGCCCCCCTGTACGACTCCTTACCCAGACACCAGCGCTGCCCCTCTGTACGACTCCTTACCCAGACACCAGCGCTGCCCCCAGTACGACTCCTTACCCAGGCACCAGCGCTGCCCCCAGTACGACTCCTTACCCAGACACCAGCGCTGCCCCCTGTACGACTCCTTACCCAGACACCAGCGCTGCCCCCAGTACGACTCCTTACCCAGGCACCAGCGCTGCCCCCAGTACGACTCCTTACCCAGGCAGCTGCGCTGGGTCCAGCCCTGTATCAGCACACAGAGTGCCGGGTCGTCCCCGCTGTTATTCCCTCTCTGTGTCCTCACACTGCTGTCTGCGGGCGGGGCCGGGCAGGGCAGGGGTGGGGCGGGCGGGGCCAGGCAGGGCAGGGGTGGGGCGGGCGGGGCCGGGCAGGGCAGGGGTGGGGCGGGCGGGGCCAGGCAGGGCAGGGGTGGGGCGGGCTGACGGAAAGCACAATAAACGGAAGGAGAACTAGGCCTGAGGATGGAGAAGAGACATCAGCCTCTGAGTGTGTCTGTGTGAGTGTGTCTTGTGTCTGTGTGAGTGTGTCTGTGTCTGTGTGAGTGTGTCTCTGTGAGTGTGTGAGTGTGTCTGTGTGAGTGTGTCTGTGTGAGTGTGTGAGTGTGTCTGTGTGTCTATGTGTCTGTGTGTCTGTGTGAGTGTATGTGTGTCTGTGTGAGTGTGTCTATGTGTCTATGTGTCTGTGTGAGTGTGAGTGTGTGTGTGTGTGTGAGTGTATCTGTGTATCTGTGTGTCTGTGTGGGTGTGTGAGTGTGTCCGGTGTGGGTGTGTGAGTGTGTCTGTGTGTCTGTGTGTCTGTGTGAGTGAGTGTGTGTGTGTGTGTGTGTGAGTGTATCTGTGTGTCTGTGTGTCTGTGTGTTTGTGTGTGTGTGTGTGTGTGTGTGTGTGTGTGAAAGAGTGTGTCTGTGTGGGTGGGTGTGTGAGTGAGTGTGTGTGTGTGTGAGTGTATCTGTGTGTATGCTGTGTGTGTGTGTGTGTGTGTGTGTGTGTGTGTGTGTGAGTGTGTCTGTGTGGGTGTGTGAGTGTGTGTGGGTGTGTGAGTGTGTGAGTGTGTGTGGGTGTGTGAGTGTGTGTGTGAGTGTTTATCTCTTGTGAAGACTGGAAAATGAACTAATGAGAGACAATGGGCTGCTCTCTGATTGGCTCTTAGCTTTACCCCAAGGCTTGCATTAGCGTGTCCAGAGTGTTGTATATTGTATTCTGGGTCTGGACCCGTTTTACACTCTTTCTCTTGGATGAACATCTTTGCCGGAGATCTGAGTGATCCGTTGGCAGGTAGCTAAACGCACTGCTTCTTTCTTCACGCCATGTTAGAGAGATTAAGCAGCCTAATAAATTCTATTTACAAAAATATGTTTTATTCACTCCCTAGTTGAGCACTCCTTGTTGCTATGACATCGGCACGATGTAATTAAATTAATCAGGAAGACAATGAGATACGCAAAAAAGACAAGCCGCTCAGTTAACTACTGCGTTGCAATAAAGGCTATCTAACCTGATCTCCAGGAACTGGGTTGGGGAGCTATGGTTCAAATCTTGCCCTCCAATTGAAATCTAGCCGTTTTTCTCCTGGTGAATTTTACTGAACAGTTAGTGCTACTGCTTGGCCTGACTGTCTTCACACCTGACTCCCAGGTTAGGGAGGGTGGAAGCCAGCAGCTCTTGGCCTTCGAGGACCGTGATTTGATTATCGCTGGTTCAGAGGGACCGTCCATTTCCTGGTGGTCTGTCGGGATAGTTAACGTCCTGGGGTTTAATTTAAGCGATAAATTAGGTCACTTCCTCGGCCTTCAACCAGTGAATAATGGCTATGGAACATCGTAGGTACATTTTCTACATTTAACAAATAACATAAATTAGCGAAAGAACAGATTAAGTAAATGTGAATAATAGAACTGGTGTGATTTTGCTGTGGTATAAAGAGCTATTTTAAGATAATTAGCCTGCGTAATAACATGCCTGCACAGCTTAGCTTAGGTTAGGTCTCTCTCTTGCCCCCCCCCTCCCCCTCTCCTCCCCTCCTCCTCCCCTCCTCCTCTCCTCCCCCTCTCCCCCTCTCCTCCCCTCCTCTCCTCCTGATTGTGGGTCAGCGGGCCGCTCTCGGTGCTGTTGATGGTACCGCGCGGCGTGTGTGCGTGATTACTGCGCTCCTCCGCTCCCTCTTCAGACACAGAACCGCCTCTCTCACGGCCGTGAGCCCGGTCGCCCGGCAACCCAACGGAACCTCCGAGTCCGGGACCGTCTCCTGAGAAACGCTCCCGATTCCAGCCGGGGTCACGTCTACCCCTCCCACACACCGGGGCGGGGGGTAATGGTGTTGAGATGGGAGCTCTCCGTGTCTCATCACTGTGGCAGTGGGGAAATTCAAATCTTACCCCCCCTGTGTAAAAAATAGTCAAGCGGCAGTCTTGGGTATTTGAAATGAAAATCAGTTTTTAAAGGACCCACTCTTTTAATTTCCCCAAGCGCGCACACACGCACACCCACACACATACACACACACACACACACACACACACACACATACACACGCGCGGACACACACACACACACACACACATACACACACACGCGCGGACACACACACATACACACACACACACACACACACACACGCGCGGACACACACACATACACACACACACACACACACACACACACACACAGCTCTGGAGAGGTGTTCTGGTGGGCTTTAAGTGGGCTCTAAGTGGTTGATGTAGTGTGCAGAAGCAGGGCTGGAGTTTGGGGGTGTCTTTGATTTTGAACACAGGGACCTCAGCAGTGTGTCTGTCCCAATTAAGGCCCTGTCCCCTGGCCTTGCTCTTTTCTGTTCCCTCTCTCTCTCTCTCTCTCTCTCCCACTCTGTCTCACGTCTGTTCTCTCTTTCTTTCTCTCATCTCACACTACCTGTTCCTCTCTCCTCTCTTTTTTCACTTTCTCCTCCGTCTTCCACTCTTCTCTCCATCTCTGTCTCCCTCCCTCTCTCCCTCTCTCTCTCCAGCACAGGCACAGACACATGGTCCACCTAAAGTAGCCCCTGGTGTCCATTTCGCTTTGCGCTCCAGCGTCTGTTTGTGCAGCGTCCGAGGCTGGGAGATGTCATGGGTCTGCTCCAGAGATGCTTGTCCCCACGAGGGGTTATTTTTGACTTCTTAACCACTCACAGTGGACCCTAAACACCGGCCCCAGACCTAAACACCGGCCCCAGACCTAAACACCGGCCCCAGACCTAAACACCGGCCCCAGGCCTAAACACCGGCCCCAGACCTAAACACCGGCCCCAGACCTAAACACCGGCCCCAGACCTGACCACAGGCCCCAGACCTAAACACCGGCCCCAGACCTGACCACAGGCCCCAGACCTAAACACAGGCCCCAGACCCAACCACAGGCTGTCTTCATTCATTCATTATGTCTGCAGCGCAGCGGAAGTGCTATCTGCAAGACCAGAAATAACGTGATCCGCTGCCTCGGCTATGTGGAGGCTGCATGTTTAAGGACTTTGTTGCTGCCGGATTAAGTGTATAATACTCTTCTTATTAGCTGAGAGCGGACCGCTGTTTGCCAATATCTGGAGGCTGCAGTGCACTTTCAGTTCAGTCCATGAGTAGGAGGGTAGGTTAGTAATTACTTTCTCATTTGTAACCTTGACTTTTTTTTCTCCCTTAATGTAATGTAGCCATTTGGCTGTTTTTCTGTGTATGGCTATATTTGTTTGTGTATTAGTACTATTATTGAGAACTCAAACAATTATTGTCCAAATAATGAGGGTTTTATCATTCAACCCCCCCCCCCCCTATTAAATTCAATAACGCTTTAATGGCATGACTGTATATAACAACATCGCCAAAGCAATTCACAATTCTGCAATTGACAATAACGCATAAGACACATTAACAAAAATAATAATAATGTAGCAAGTAAGCAAATAAATAACCAAAGCCAAACTTACAGCCAATTTACAAGTTAAATGGCAAACACTAATAAAAGGGCAGTAATAAAAACTATTAACAATGCAGATAACGGAGATGGTTAGGGAGAGATCTCTCTCTGTCTTTCTCTCTCTCTTCTCTCTTTTCCTTTGTTTATGGTTGTATTAATTTGTTTATATGTACTATTATTGAGAATGTATGTATTTGTTTTCAAATAATTAATGTCCAAATAATGAGGGTTTTTATCAAAATTCTCTCTCTGCCCACCTCTCAATTTAATTCAATAATGCTTTAATGGCATGACTGTATATAACAACATCGCCAAAGCAATTCACAATTCAGCAATTAACAATAACGCATAAGACACATTAGTGCAGTACATTGGGGGAA